>NC_074669.1:36824958-36916814 GCF_029448725.1 Salvelinus fontinalis | reverse complement strand
AAGTTGCCGAAGTGGCTGGATACTGAAATGCATCTTAAATATTACAGAGAAAAGCAAAACAAAGCAACCTGGCATTAAACCTTAATGTAGACTAGCATCCTCTCCATCTTGCCACCCAGAGTGGTATCAGACAGACAGAGATGCTCTTACCTTGCTCTGGCTGTTTCTTCCCACATGCTGGGGACATCACTCTAGTTCTACCTATCTACCCAGCAAGACATCTCTCCTCTCCAGGTGAATGCACAGACAGTAGGTCTGTCTATTTCTGCAACAACAAACTCACTCGTCATCACAAATTGTAAGCAAAGCTAGTTACAGTTTCTACTAAATACATGATTGGGTTCGGAAAAGAGGGTGGGCTATCAGCTGATCATTGATGGCAGATACTAGCAGACAGATTAGACTATCAAATAGCATTCCTTGCATCATTTTGGATCCCTTCTTTTGTGTTTTTCCCCCCTATTTTGGCCCATTCCTCCTGACAGAGCTGGTGTAACTGAGTCAGGTTTGTAGGCCTCCTTTCTCGCACACGCTTTTTCAGTTCTGCCCACACATTTTCTATAGGATTGAGGTCAGGGCTTTGTGATGGCCACTCCAATACCTTGACTTTGTTGTCCTTAAGCCATTTCGCCACAACTTTGGAAGTATGCTTGGGGTCATTGTCCATTTGGAAGACCCATTTGCGACTAAGCTTTAACTTCCTGACTGATGTCTTGAGATGTTTCTTCAATATATCCACATAATTTTCCTACCTCATGATGCCATCTATTTTGTGAAGTGCACCAGTCCCTCCTGTAGCAAAGCACCACCACAACATGATTCTGCCACCCACGTGATTCACGTTTGGGATGGTGTTCTTCGGCTTTCAAGCCTCCCCCTTTTTCCTCCAAACATAATGATGGTCAAATTCGAGCAAGGGTTGCCTTCCAGAGAGACATCAGAGATTGTAGCATTCTCTGTTTCACGGAAACATGGGTCTCTCAGGATATGTTGTCGGAATCGGTTCAGCCACCGGGCTTCTCCATGCATCGCGCTGACAGAGATAAACTCCTCTCTGGGAAGAGGAAGGGCGGGGGTGTATGCTTCATGATTAACGACTCATGGTGTAATCATAACAACGTACAGGAACTCAAGTCCTTCTGCTCACCCGACCTAGAGTTCCTTACAATCAAATGCCAGCCATATTATCTCCCAAGAGAATTCTCGTCAGTTATTGTCACAGCTGTGTATATTCCCCCTCAAGCAAACACCAAGACGGCCCACAAGGAACTTCACTAGACTCAATGTAAACTGGAAACCATATATCCTGAGGCTGCATTTATTGTAGCTGGGAATTTTAACAAAGCAAATTTGAGAACAAGGCTACCAAAATTCTATCAGCATATTGATTGCAATATGCGCAGGTGTAATTGTCACGACTTCTACCGAAGGTAACTCCTCTCCCTGTCCGGGCGGCGCTCGGCGCTCGGCGTCGCCGGTTTACTAGCCGAGTTTGTTCCTCCGTGCGTTTGGCACGAGTTTCTGTATTATTTTCACTATTTAGGCACTTGTATGTAGTGTCGGAACTGTGGTTGTTCCTCCGTGTGTTGGCACGAGTTTCTGTTCCTTCGAGAGCGTAGTTTGGGATTTTCGTCTGTGCCAATTTTGTATTGGGGGACTATGTATATATAATTATATATTAAACACGCTTCTCAGAAATCCCTGCTCTCCGTCGCCTGACTCCTACACCTCTCACCGAGACGCACCTTATCACAGAATCCCGCACCAGAATTATGGAGTCAGCAGGAGCAGACCCAGGCCTGGGTGTAACGCCTATTCCTTCGACGATAAATGTAAATTCGACCATCACCCCTGGTGAGACAAAACCGCGAGTCATCAGTGAAGAGCACTTTTTGCCAGTCCTGTCTGGTCCAGCGACGGTGGGTTTGTGCCCATAGGCGACGTTGTTGCCAGTGATGTCTGGTGAGGACCTGCCTTACAACAGGCCTATAAGCCCTCAGTCCAGCCTCTCTCAGCCTATTGCGGACTGTCTGAGCACTGATGGAGGGACTGTGCGTTCCTGGTGTAACTTGGGCAGTTGTTGTTGCCATCCTGTACCTATCCCACAGGTGTGATGTTCGGATGTACCGATCCTGTGTAGGTGTTGTTACACGTGGTCTGCCACTGTGAGGACAATCATCTGTCTGTCCTGTCTCCCTGTAGTGCTGTCTTAGGCGTCTCACAGTACGGACATTGAAATAAAAAAAAATCCCTGGCCACATCTGCAGTCCTCATGCCTCCTTAATTGCCTACCGTCTGTAAGCTGTTAGCTGTTCCACAGGTGCATGTTCATTAAATGTCTATGGTTCATTGAAAAGCATGGGAAACAGTGTTCAAATTCTTTACAATGAAGATCTGTGAAGTTATTTGAATTTTTATGAATTATCTTTGAAAGATAGGGTCCTGAAAAAGGGACGTTTCTTTTTTGCTGAGTTTTTTGCTGAGTATTTTGGTTAACTTTAGCTAGCTATGACAATCAGTTTGCTAGTTGTTAGTTAAAGCTTGCTGTTAGCTAGCCAGCTGCAGTTTGAAGGCTGGCTTGCTAACGTTACTCTATGGATTGGGATTTTAGTACATTTTTTAGGTAGCTAACATTAATGGTACATGTCTAAACAAAATACCCCAAGTTAAAGCTTGCTGTTAGCTAGCTTAAGTTAGCAGATGTTAGATGGCTGGCTTGCTAGCTAACATTAACTTACATGTATGAAGTGTGTGTAACGTTAGTGTCTGGAATTTCTTTTAGCATCAGTAGAACACGCCTGACTCCTCCACCAGTCATGCAAGGAGAATGGTCCATATGCCTAGGTATAGTTGCCTGTGAGCACTACTCTGAGCTTCACGTTTCGTTTGTTCGCTTTATTGTTTTTGTTCTTTAAGTTTCTCTTCTAAATAAAAGGATGGAAACATACCACGCTGCATCTTGGTCCACTCCTTATAACGATCGTGACAAATAACATTGTATCTGGTCAAACACATTTTTTCCCAGAAGTTTACTAAGGGTTCGTAACACGCTGATTGGTTGCCTATTTGAGCCAGTAAAGGAGGCTTTACTATTCTTGGGTAGCAGAATGACTTTACCTTCCCTCCAGGCCTGAGGGCACATACTCTCTAGTCAGCTTAAATTGAAGACGTGGCAAATAGGAGTGGCAATATCGTCTGCTATTATTCTCAGTCATTTTCCATCCAGATTGTCAGACCCCGGTGGCTTGTCATTGTTGATAGACAACAATTTTTTTCACCTATTCCACACTGACTTTACGGAATTCAAATGTACAATTCTTGTCTTTCATAATTTGGTCTGATATACTTGGATGTGTAGTGTCAGCATTTGTTGCTGGCATGTCGGCCCTAAGTTTGCTTACCTTGCCAATGAAAAAGTAATTAAAGTAGTTTATAATATCAGTGGACTTTGTGATGAATGAGCCATCTGACTCAATGAATGAAGGAGCCGAGTTGGCTTTTCTCCCCAAAATGTCATTTAAGGTGTCCCAAAGCTTTTTACTATCATTCTTTATATAATCTATCTTTGTTTCATAGTGTAGTTTATTTGTATTTAGTTTAGTCACATGATTTCTTAATTTGCAGTACGTTTGCCAATCAGTTAGGCTGCCAAACTTAATTGCCATACCTTTTGCCTCATCCCTCTCAACCATACAATTTTTCAATTCCTCATCAATCCAAGGGGATTTAACATTTTGCTGTGAAGGCATATCACAACAAGTCAACCACTTGATTGATGAAGGCATGGTCATCCAGCAAAGGCAGCAGCCCAGTCATCAACTACATGCACCATTTCTTCACCAACTACGGAGTTGGGGAAACACGTGTGGACCTGAATTGTGATAACTGCAGTGGCCAAAACAAGAACAAGATTGTGCCTGGCAGACCATGCACAAGCTCAACCACAGTCTGGACCTTCGCTTCCTGATCACAGGCCACACCAAGTTTGGTGCTTCGGCTTCATCAAGTAGCGCTTCAGAAAGACCAGAGTGAACACCTTGTCTGAGATTGCTGGTGTTGTGAAGGACAGCACCGTGACAGGAGTCAACATCCCACAGCTGGTTGGACTGGAGGATGGTACGCTACTGGTGGAAAACTATGGCTGGCAACAACACCTGACTCCGTACTTCAGGCTGCTGCCACAGTTCAAGCGGTACCAGCACTTCATGTGAATATCATTTTCATTGCATTGTATGGGGTAATTCTTCTTATCTAAACTTGAGAGGTGAATTGATGTTGTCCAAGGTTGTAATGTATTTTTTGTTGTTATTTCCTGTTTAACTGCTTCGATGCACTGGAGCCTGGTGTTGTTGCAAAGGAGCGTTCGGACTCTGTCGGGACCATGTTTCAGCTGCTGCTCAACGCTGACATCGGTCCTCCCATAGATGGTCTGCCTGTACAAGAACCACCTGGACTGGACACAGCTAGACAAACTTATCTTTTTGAGAAGATCAGGGAGTTTTGCGATGAAGAGGCTATGGACATCACATGTCCTGCACCAAAGTGAAGGGCAGAACAGAAACAGGCTCTCTGAATATATATTCCCTTGCTCATACATGGTTCGGACGGACGAGTCATCAGCACTATCTGCAGTGCCTCTACTCAAATGACTCTCCTAACACACATGCCATACGTTGCTGCTACTATTATATTTTTTGTATCCTGCTGCTCAGCCACTTTACCCCTGATTGTATGCATACCTTGTCTATCACTATCGTTATTGATATTGTCCGTGTACATACTGTATATTTTATTTATATTGACACCATCTATTTCTGATATTGCTACTATGGAAGTAACCTTTGGCTGTACCGTTTACACCTTCTGTAGAGACCCATCCACTTAGCAAGACTTAGCAGAATATTGATATATAAAATGAATATTGACATGTGTGGTCGTAACATGATTTTGTGACATACCACACAGACTCACTAAAGACAAATGCTTCGTTTGTAAATTATGTCTGAGTGTTGGAGTGTGCCCCTGGCTATTCGTCAATAAAAATTAAAAAAATAACATTTGGGCCGTCTGGTTTAAGGGATTTTAAGTTATTTATACTTTTACTTTTCATACTTGGCAAGTGGAAAGAAAAAGTATGTGAACTCTTTGGAATACCAGGATTACTGCATAAATTGGTCATAAAATTTGATCTGATCTTCATCTAGGTCACAACAGACAAACACAGTCTGCTTAAACTAATAACATGCAAACAATTATAAATGTTCATGTCTTTATTGAACACACCGTGTAAACATTCACAGTGCAGGTTGGAATTTGAATTTGAATTTAATAACTGGTTGACCCTTCTTTGGCAGCAATAACCTCAAACAAATGTTTTCTGTAGTTGCGGATCAGACCTGCACAGCGGTCAGGAGGAATTTTGGACCATTCTTCTTTGCAAAACTGTTTCAAACTTGGGATGTCTGGTGTGAACTTCTCTCTTGAGGTCATACCACAGCATCTCAATCGGGTTGAGATCAGGACTCTGACTGGGCCACTCCAGAAGGCGTATTTTCTTTTGTTGAAGCCATTCTGTTGTTGATTTACTTCTGTGTTTTGGGTCATTGTCCTGTTGCATAACCCAACTTCTATTGAACTTCAATTGGCAGACAGATAGCCTAACATTCTTCTGCAAAATGTCTTGATAAAGTTGAGAATTCATTTTTCCGGCGATAATAGCAAGCTGTCCAGGCCCTGAGGCAGTAAAGCAGCCCCAAACCATGATGCTCCTTCCACCATACTTTATAGTCAGGATGAGGTTTAGATGTTGTTGTGCTGTGTCGTGTGTTCCTTTCAAACAACTCAACTGTAGTTTCATCTGTACTTTGATAGTTTTCATCTACAGAATATTTTGCCAGTAGCGCTGTGGAACATCCAGGTGCACTTTTGCAAACTTCAGACGTGCAGCAATGTTTTTTTTTTGAATAGCAGTGGCTTCTTCCGTGGTGTCCTCCCATGAACACCATTCTTGTTCAGTGTTTTACGTATCGTAGACTCGTCAACAGAGATGTTAGCATGTTCCAGAGATTTCTGTAAGTCTTTAGCTGACACTCTAGGATTCTTCTTAACCTCATTGAGCATTCTGCGCTGTGCTCTTGCAGTCATCTTTGCAGGACAGCCACTCCTAGGGAGAGTAGCAACAGTGCTGAACTTTCTCCATTTATAGACAATTTGTCTTACCGTGGACTGATGAACATCAATGCTTTTAGAGATACTTTTGTAAACCTTTCCAGCTTTATGCAAGTCAACAATTCTTAATCGTAGGTCTTCTGAGATCTCTTTTGTTCGAGGCATGGTTCCCATCAGGCAATGCTTCTTGTGAATTGAAAACTACATTTTTGTGAGTGTTTTTATAGGGCAAGGCAGCTCAAACCAACATCTCTGATTTTGTCTCATTGATTGGACTCCAGGTTAGCTGACTCCTGACTCAAATTAGCTTTTGGAGAAGTCATTAGCCTAGGGGTTCACATACTTTATCCAACCTACACTGTGCATGTTTAAATTATGTATTCAATATAGACAAGAAAAAATACAACAATTTGTGTTTTATTAGTTTAAGCACACTATGTTTGTCTGTTGTGATTTAGTAGAAGATCAGATCAAATTTGATGACCAATTAATGCAGAAATCCAGGTAATTCCAAAGGGTTCACATACTTCTTCTTGCCACTGTAAGTACATTTTAGCAATTCCATTTACTTTTGATACTGAAGTATTTTTAAAACTAAATACTTTTAGACTTTTACTCAAGTAGTATTTTACTGGGTGACTTACTTTTACTTCAGTAATTTTCTAATAAGGTATCGTTACATCTGGACACTTTCTGTTTACCTGGAATTTTTCCTTATTGTAGGCTACTACCACTTTTAGTCTTAATCTTTACTACTCCACTCACTGCTTAGCACATGACCTCATATGTGAATCCTTAAACAGATGGGTGGGGCTGGCTTAAGAGGGTGTGAACTATGCTGAATGGGTGTAGACAAAGGAGAGCTCTCCAGTAGGTACCAGAACATTCAAAGGCCCCTTTCTCAAAAGTGAGTTAACAAGTTTATCAACTTACAAAGCAGAATTACTTTCCCAATGTTCCTCAAAAATGCAGTGTACTGTATGAAATGCCATTTTGTAGCTCTGAGTCTCTACTTTTTCCCAATGTAAAAAACCCAATTACAAATTTTGCTACATAAGACCGAATCCAGATGGGGAGTCACAAATGTGCAGGAAGTCAAGGGGTCTGAATACTTTCCAAATGCGCTGTATATTGGCACGGGTGACAATATATCCTCCAAATACCGGCTTCAACGGCATTATCACGTTTATACTACGGGTTACCAACATATTCAAATAATGTTTGACATATTTTCATTAAAAACTTTATGTTGATTAATTCATTCATACTATTTCATCCTTCCACAAGATATAGTGCCGACACAAATCTAGGGTTGCTACCCAAGCCGGCTGGTTGTTCGTTCTATCGGTTCGGTTGCCAGAGACGTGCCCAGTCATTCCGTCTTTATGTTTGGCATCTATGGAAGTGATATTTCATTTTTTTATTTATTGGTACGGGTGCCAGGGCTGCTACCCAAGACGGCTGTTTGTTCGTTCTATCAGTTTGGTTGCCATACTGGCTGGCAACGTTCTTATCCCTTGATTGCTAGCTAGCCAACTACGGCTAACTTAGTCACGTCAAAAATGGCAGCCAGAATAACAGCAAAGTAGCTGCATTTGTATTTGTTTAAGCTGTTTTCTAGTGAAATGTATTTGGATATATCCATAACAGATCAAGTTTATAAATTGCCTGGCTGGGCTGATGAGACAGTGTGTAACGGGTGACGCTCTCCTCATCCTCGGACGAGGTGAGGAGAGAAGGATCTTCAGACCAAAACGCAGCTTGTGGGAAATAAGCCATCTTTATTATAACAACGATGATGGCAAACACGAAACGAAACAAACACTTTCCAAACTACAAAATAACAAAACGACGTTGACGAGACCTGAACATAAACTTATATAACTAAACATAAACTTACGTACAGGTAACAGACGACATCGAAACGAAAACGAAACAAACAAACGCTACAGTCCTAGTGTGGTACGAACATAACATACGGACACAGGAGACAATCACCCACAAACAAACAGTGAGAATGCCCTACCTAAATATGACTCTTAATCAGAGGCAAACGCAAACCAGCTGCCTCTAATCAAGAGCCATACCAGGCAAACCGAAACCAACATAGAAACAGATAACATAGAATGCCCACCCAACCTCACGTCCTGACCAACTAACACACAAAAACTAACATAAATAGGTCAGGAACGTGACAGTACCCCCCCCACAAGGTGCGAACTCCGGACGCACCAGCACAAAGTCTAGGGGAGGGTCTGGGTGGGCATCTAACCACGGTGGTGGCTCAGGCTCCGGGCGCGGTTCCCAACCCACCATAATCCATCCTAACTTCCTCCCTCCAAGAATGTCCACCCTCTTTTGACCCCCACAAAATCCCCTTAACAACATATCTAATAAGGACAACACCGGGACAGAGAGATAAATCAAGACAGAGGGATAGATAAGAATATAGAGAGTAGATAAAGATAGAGAGGGAGATCAGGATAGAGGGGCAACTCCGGACTGAAAGGCAGCTCCGGACAGAGAGACAGCTCTGGACTGATGGGCAGTTCTGGGTATCTAGCCTTTTCAGGCTGAAGGGCAGCTCATGGCTGACTGACGACTCTCGATGCTCATGGCTGGCTGACGGCTCTCGACGCTCATGGCAGGCTGACGGCTCTCGACGCTCATGGCAGGCTGACGGCTCTCGACGCTCATGGCAGGCTGACGGCTCTCGACGCTCATGGCAGGCTGACGGCTCTCGACGCTCATGGCAGGCTGACGGCTCTCGACGCTCATGGCGCTCTGACGGCTCTGGCTGCTCATGGCGCTCTGACGGCTCTGGCTGCTCATGGCGCTCTGACGGCTCTGGCTGCTCATGGCTCGCTGGCGGCTCTGGCAGATCCTGTCTGGTTGGCGGCTCTGGCAGATCCTGTCTGGTTGGCGGCTCTGGCAGATCCTGTCTGGTTGGCGGCTCTGGCAGATCCTGTCTGGTTGGCGGCTCTGGCAGATCCTGTCTGGTTGGCGGCTCTGGCAGATCCTGTCTGGCTGACGGCTCTAGCGGCTCCTGTCTGGCTGACGGCTCTAGCGGCTCCTGTCTGGCTGACGGCTCTGTAGGCTCATGGCAGACGGGCGGCTTTGCAGGCTCATGGCAGACGGGCGGCTTTGCAGGCTCCTGGCAGACGGATGGCTCAGATGGCGCTGGGGAGACGGATGGCTCAGATGGCGCTGGGGAGACGGATGGCTCAGATGGCGCTGGGGAGACGGATGGCTCAGATGGCGCTGGGGAGACGGATGGCTCAGATGGCGCTGGGGAGACGGATGGCTCTGGCCGGATATGGCGCACTGTAGACCTGGTGCGTGGTGCCGGAACTGGAGGCACCGTGCTAATGACAAGCACCTTCCTACTAGTGCGGGGAGCAAGGACAGGGCACACTGTATTCTCAAAGCCTACTCTATCCCTGATGCGTGGTACCGGCACTGGTGACACCGGGCTGAGGACAAGCACATCAGGATTAGTAGGGGGAGAAGATACAGTGGGTTCAGGGCTCTGGAGACGCACTGGTAGCTTAGTGCGTGGGGCCGGAACTGGAGGCACCGGGCTAGATACACGCACTACAGGGAGAGTGCGTGGAGGAGGAACAGGGCTCAGGATACGCACTGGTAGCCTAGTGCGTAGTGTATACACTGTAGGTACTAGGCTGGGGCGGGGAGGTGGTGCCGGAAATACCGGACCGTGGAGGCGTACTGGCACTCTTGAGCATTGAGCTTGCCCAACCTTACCTGGTTGAATGCTCCCGGTTGCCCGACCAGTGCGGGGAGGTGGAATAACCCGCACCGGCCTATGTAGGCGAACCGGGGAAACCATGCGTAAGGCAGGTGCCATGTATGCCGGCCCGAGGAGACGCACTGGAGACCAGACGCGTTGAGCCGGCCTCATGACACCTGGCTCAATACCCAATCTAGCCCTCCCAGTGCGGGGAGGTGGAATAACCCGCACTGGGCTATGCACTCGTACAGGAGACACCGTGCGCTCTACTGCGTAACACGGCGCCTGCCCGTACTCCCGCTCTCCACGGTAAGCCTGGGAAGTGGGCGCAGGTCTCCTACCTGCCCTTGGCCCACTATCTCCTAGCCCCCCCCCAAGAAATTTTTGGGAATTACTTACGGGCTTTTTCGGCTTCCGTGCCAGACGCGTTCCCTCATAGCTCCGGTTCCTCTCCCAGGTAGCCTCTGCTCTCCTCAATGCCTCCACCTGTTCCCATGGGAGGCGATCCCTCCCAGCCAGGATCTCCTCCCAAGTGTAGCAACCCTTTCCATCCAAAACATCGTCCCATGTCCATTGCTCCTTTCTCTCCTGTCCCTTACTCCGTTTCGTTTTCCCTTGCCGCTTGGTCTTAGCGTGGGTGGGTGATTCTGTAACGGGTGACGCTCTCCTCATCCTCGGACGAGGTGAGGAGAGAAGGATCTTCAGACCAAAACGCAGCTTGTGGTAAATAAGCCATCTTTATTATAACAACGATGATGGCAAACACGAAACGAAACAAACACTTTCCAAACTACAAAATAACAAAACGACGTTGACGAGACCTGAACATAAACTTATATAACTAAACATAAACTTACGTACAGGAAACAGACGACATCGAAACGAAAACGAAACAAACAAACGCTACAGTCCAGTGTGGTACGAACAAACATACTGACACAGGAGACAATCACCCACAAACAAACAGTGAGAATGCCCTACCTAAATATGACTCTTAATTAGAGGCAAACGCAAACCACCTGCCTCTAATCAAGAGCCATACCAGGCAAACCAAAACCAACATAGAAACAGATAACATAGAATGCCCACCCAACCTCACGTCCTGACCAACTAACACACAAAAACTAACATAAATAGGTCAGGAACGTGACACAGTGGATTGCGCAGTCAGATGAAACAGAGTAAATAGGCATTTTAACGTCATAGATTTAGCCGGTGGTAACTTGTGGAATAGACACTGGCTGGAATGCGGTTTTAACCAATCAGCATTCAGGATTAGATGATAAATAATTAATAAATCAAAAAATTGGGGGAAATTAAAAGGGAGCTTTGGAGTCTGAAAGGACAAAGGGGCATGTGCTCTGCACAGGTAGAGCCTTATCTGTGCATGTGTCTGCTCCTCTCCCTCTCCTATTCTCCTCCTCCTCTCCTCACCCTATGACTGAGAGGGATGACCCTCAGGCACGTCAGCCTCTCCATCTACCCTTAATCTGGAGAAATTGACTGGGCTACAGAGGCAGCTGTGGCCCTTTGATGGGGCCCGGTGGCTAAGACACTTAACTCTCCTGTCTCTGCCATTAAGACTGACACAGTGGGGTGTCATCATTAGAAGGACTGTGTGACCCACCTGCCTTGCTGAAAACTCAGATTACTGTTGTCACACTAAGAAGGACCCCAGAGTATTTCTGAGACTGTTCTCAGAAATCTTAATGTAGTTTTTATTAAATCTTCAATGTGAAAACTGTGTGGATAGACAAGGAGAGATATAAGTGCTGTTGGGAAGATAGGAAAGCTCTGCCAATAGTTCACAATACCTCCACAAGATACTGTTTGACAAGGTTGTGTTTATATTTGGATGGATTGGTGTTGATTGAAGCATTGCCGGTGATGACACTGGTTTAATGGACAGTTTTTGAGGTGAGCTCCTCTAGACACTGGTGTTTGTGATGGCTGCCGAGCACTCTCTTTTTACCTTTCCTTCTTCCTCTGACTATATCTTCCTTCCATGATACTCTTTTCCTCCTTTTATACAGAGACGTCCCTGTTGCGTTACCCGTCACTCCTTCACCCAAGTTTACACGTATACCTCTCCGTGTTGACGTGCCTGTCAGCTCTCCTTACCGAGTGTGTGCGTCTGTGTGTGCGTGCGTGTGCATGTGCGTGCATGCTTGTTTTGTAAAACTGCCTCATTCAGCCTCAGAGATGGAGGGAAAGAAAGGGGGAGAGAATGAGAAAAAGAGAGAGAGAAAAAATCCCTGATTCATAGTACACTCAGAGCCCAGGGAAAACCACAGGCAGTTTGATCTTCATTTGAAATTATGTTGCCACTGATGTCTGATAAGAAACGTCTGCGTGGTACCACACACTTCCTTGTCTTTGTGGTCATCCAATCAGTCCTGTTCTTCAGCTACATCGTTTACAAAGGTCAACAACAAGCAGCAGGAAAGGATATCATGACAATATGTAAATGAGCGTCTGTACATGTTGCCTGTCTCTCTCGCTTTCATTGTGCTTGTCTCGCTATTCTTCTCCTATCTAGCCTCCCTCCCTTCGACATCTGTAACAGAGCCTGTGTCCATCCCTCCAGCCTGTAATATGAACAAGTTATAAATGGGTTCACGGCCTGGTCTCTCTCTCTCTCTCTCTCTCTCTCTCTCTCTCTCTCTCTCTCTCTCTCTCTCTCCTCTCTCTCTCTCTCTCTCTCTCTCTCTCTCTCTCTCTCTCTCTCTCTCTCTCTCTCTCTCTCTCTCTCTCTCTCTCTCTCTCTCTCTCTCTCTCTCTCTCTCTCTCTCTCTCTCTCTCTCTCTCTCATATATATATCCTGGAGAGGACTGCATAACTTATTTAAATTACACATAAAAAAACTACACAGGGTAAATGTTTGCTCTCATTGAGGATTTGCTTGAAAAATGATATGAAATGTGGAAACTTTAACCACAAACTGAGAACTTGGACATAGGCTTTAGTGTTGCGTCAGTGTTGTGTTCCCTCATAGGGGTAAAGAGAACCCAATCTGCATTTTGAAAACAGAATATCTTCTTATCAGCATTGCTACATCTGAGCAATTGGGTTGAAATAATGCATTTATTTGCTCAGTGTCTTGTTTTGGATTTGATTTGATACACTTTTATGTATTCAGGGAAACCAACTGAGACCAGGGTCTCATTTAGAATAGTGCCCCGAGGACAACAATACAACAACTTCAAAATGATCAATACAAATATAATAAACTACAAATGACAGAATCAAGACTACAGCGTCAAACCCCACAAATACAATTCTTTACATTAAATCCAAACATTCTCATTAAATTCATTCAACAAGTCTGCCTTAGAGGCACCAGAGAGTCAAGACGTAAGGAGTTTTGTAGGCTATTCTAAAAATAGGGGGCACTAGATCGGTACGTACTAGTGGATCCTCAAGAGTTAACCTTCCCTCTGAACGGGTTTGGTGTCTCATATTTTTGATTTGAACAATAAACTGAGATAGATCGGCAGCTTGTGTAGTAGAGCTTTGTAAACCAAAAGGGAATACTGAAGTGATCTATGGGACTTTAATGAGAACCAGTCAATCTTTTGATGCAGGATGCAATGATGAGTATTAAAACTGTCACCTGTGATAAAGCGAAGTGCAGTATGGTAGACGACATCCAAAGGTTTAAGAGTAGTGGCTGCTGCATTCCGATAAACGGTGTCACCATAGTGAAGAACTGCGAGGAAAGTCGACTGTACAATCTGCTTCCTGCTGTTTAAGACGAGGCATGATTTATTTCTATAAAAGAAGCCTACTTGAAACCTTAGCTTCCTAACTAGCTCGTCCGTAGGTCTTTTTAAACGTCAAATTATTGTCAATCCAAAAGCTCGGACATTTATAAGTAGGAACCTGCTCCATGAAAGAACCATCCAATGCATAAATGCGTGAGCCGTCTGAAATATTTCTACAAGAATTAGAAAACAGCATACACTTAGTTTTTCCCCACATTAAGTCCAATTTTAAATCAACAGAGACTTTCTGCAAGGTGACAAAATCAGACTTCAGCTCCAACAGCCTGGTCAAGCCCTTATGCTTAGCCTGGTCCCTGATCTACTCTGTGTGACAATAACCATACTACTTAGGGAGACAGCACACACTGATCTGGGATCAGGCTCGTATAATGAGGCTAAAACAGAGTAAATCAATTGAATCAGTAGCATCACAAACTGCAGGGGATGTGTTTGTAGTAGTAGTAGGAAGGTCTCACACTGATCTCTCTTATTATCAATGCTCTGTAGGACATTATCAATACTACTACACAGACTACTAGCCAAGCCCTTACACACACACGCGCGCGCACACAAACACACACACTATAGCACAATATCCTTTGATTCCTTCGCAATGAACACATTAACCAGGATTAACTGTACCTATGGAAAATGGGATTTTATCAATGTAATCTGAAGAGGCAAATCTATTCTCTGCAAGCAATTCACTTAGAGTGAAAAATCACTGATTGTAGACACATTTATCATGTTAAGAGAACGTTGCTGCAAGCCAAACATCTTTATTAGTAGAGAAAGACCAACTGCCTGCTAACTATCCTATCGTTCATGACAATGTAGGAGATTTTATACCCGAAATTCCTTGTAGTCAAATCGGTAATATGAGTCTTTCTCCTCAGTGGCACTGGATTGGTTTATATAAGTAATCCGATAGCATTTTACTAGTGCTTTCATGTTATTACAATTCAGAGCATATTGGCGATTGACTTACTCGTGTCTCAGTGTGGTTATTTGGCCAGTGGAGTTGGAGGCCGCTGATGATACAGCTGCGCTACTGTACGGCAGCGAAACGACCCAGTCAGCCTAGCTGCTAAAAGATATTTGATCGTTTTCATGTTATTTTCATGTTATTCCAGCCCAGAACACATGGGCTTTTCACTTACTAGTGTCTCAGTGTGATTATTTCGCCAGCAAAGGTTGCATATGGGTCATTCACCAGCAGTGTCTACCAGTGTGTGTTCCTGATGATGCAGGTTGTTGATGTGGCTGCTGTGCTACGTCATGATACAGCGAAACGAGCTAGTCATAGTGGCTGCTAAAGAGCAGTTGAAGACCTCTGGGCCTGCAGGACAGATGTCTACAGCAGTTAACAACTCCACACTGATGACAGCTCTTAATTTGTCATGTTTGCATCCACTAAACACAGAGGGGAGAGGTGACGGCCATGCCTGGAGCTTAAGGCTAGCTATTAATTTCACTCACGTTACGGGGACCGTAATGTATGTGACACCCGACAGTCACACCATCCGACCAATGAGAGGCCACGCGTGTTAATTGGCAGTTAGGGAACCTGTCAGTCATCCGTGGGTTTCCCGGAACGCTAAGTGAGCCTCATTTTGTATATTACATTCCACGCGAGCAGCTAATGCTCCATTCATCCAATCCAAGGGCTGCTTCTAAAGTCTCGTGTCTCATTGTGTTCTGATAACTTCCGCCGCGACGCCTTATTTCCCCGTCTCCCTGTCTCCCCCTCCCCTGTTCTGTCAAATAGCCTAATCTCCCTGTGCAGTAGTCAGAGGGCAGGTCTGGTAATTGTTCAAATAACAGTCTGTCAGCCAGGCCTGAGCAGACTCCATTATTTTAGCTTGTTACTCTGGGTAAATGCAGTGCAGGGGAGATGAGGAGACAAGGGATAGGTAGTAAGGGGTGTGCACCGACAGCTGGATAGGAGGGGCTGTGTGTGTGTGTGTGTGGCTGTGGGTGTGTCTGTGTGCACTAGTGTGTGTCTATGTGCTTGTGTGTGTATTATTAGTGCATGGCAGGTGCATACAGATGCAATTTGGGCCCTATCTTTGATTTGAAACAAAAGCTCCTGTCTTTGTCTCTGATGTGTCTGAATGAACAGTTCTGATGGGACTGACTCTTTTAACCCAGCTACTTCCTTCTTCCTTCCCTGGTAGATCACTGTCTGTCTGTCACCCCCCCCCCCCCCCCCCCAACAGTGGCTTGTTGGGACATGTATCTGTCTGTGCACTACCAACCCCATAATAGACTGGGCCAGTCTAGTAGGCACTGTCCTGGGACTGGGTGTATAATCTGTCCCAGGCAGCATCCTTGTCACGCCCTGACCTTAGATATCTCTGTTTTTCGATCTATTTTGGTTAGGTCAGGGTGTGACTAGGGTGAGTACGCTTGTTTGTATGTCTAGGGTTTTTGTATGTATAGGGTTTTGTATGTCTAGGGGTTTTGTATGTTTATGTTGGCCTGATATGGTTTCCAATCAGAGACAGCTGTTTATCGTTGTCTCTGATTGGGGATCATATTTAGGTAGCCATTTTCCTCGTTTGTGTTGTGGGATCTTGACTACGTTTAGTTGCCTGTCTGCACTATTTTTGTATAGCTTCACGTTTCGTTTTGTGCTTTATTGTTTTGTTTTGGAGAGTTTTCCGTTTATTCAAAATATGTGGAACTCTACTCACGCTGCGCCTTGGTCCGATCATTACGTTGAACGTGACAATCCTATTTAAATGAAGATGTTTCTCTTTCCCCCCCAAGAGCCCTCCAAATCACATCAGCATCCCCCAGTATTATCCAGAGTGGAGAGGAGAGAGAGAGAGAGAGAGAGAGAGAGAGGGTGAAACCCCCACATGAGAGAGAGAGTGGGTGTTAGGACACAGAGGCTGCTCTAACGCACTGATGTTGATGTTGATGTGCTTTCCTCTATTCTCCCTGCCAGAGGGAAGAGAAGGCAGTGTTTTTTTGATAACCCACTAAACACGATTAGAGGACATTTGATGATTGGACTGGTGGTTGAAATGGGGCTGAACTGACACTTCCAGGCCCCAGGGGACACCAATCAGGGAAGGATGGAGGGAGGAAATGTGATTGGTCAGGGCTAGAGGACACTGTCCTTACTCCTCTACCCAGGATATTCCACTGTGAGTGGTTGAAGCCAGAGGGGAGGATGAGGATGGAGGAGAGGTATGGATAGAGACGGATGGAGAAGGATAGAGAGGGTGAAGGGGACAGAGGAGGCAGGCGAGGTAGTCAGTCTTGGTTGATGTCAAATACAGATGTGAAAATCCAGAGCAAGGTATTTTTGGAGTATTGGATGAGAAAGAATGGAAGTTGTGGGAGGCCAGCAGCGTGATAGAAAGCGGGTGATAGAAGCGTGGTGGGCAGGTTAGTTTTAGAGGTCAGTAGGAAGTCAGGGGTGAAGGCTTAATTCATCTTCCTGTGGCTGTTGGCTTTTGCCTGTTCTCTCTGTGTGTGTGTGTGTGTGTGTGTGTGTGTGTGTGTGTGTGTGTGTGTGTGTGTGTGTGTGTGTGTGTGTGTGTGTGTGTGTGTGTGTGTGTGTGTGCGCGTGCATGGGTACATGCATTTATATGTGTGTGTGTGTGTTGGCTTCTCTGCGGACACTGCAGAGCTGTGCTCTTGCCAGCGTGACAAGTTTAAGCTTGGCATTATACAGCCTGTCCCTCTGACAACAACAAACCATGCACACCGTCTGTGCATCACTCATTTCTCCTCAATTGCCAAAGAAGTAGAGCAGAACACTATGCCCATCGGGCCCCTGCCTGCCTTCTCACCATGCTCACACGCACACGCACACACACACACACACACACACACACACACACACACACACACACACACACACACACACACACACACACACACACACACACACACACACACACACACACACACACACACACACACACACACACACACACACACACACACACACACACAAGTAGATTGCACACTGAGAAGCATGCACAGTGGGAAGAAAAGCACAGAACTGTGTTTTTTCGTGGCTTGTTTTCCCCATACACACCTGAGTGCTTTGTGTTGTAGCAAAATCTCACTTCCTAAACTATGAGTCCCTCCACTCCCTAAGCCTCCTCATCCCTGAATAGTGTACCTGTGTGTGTGATTGTGTGAATGCTCTTGAAAGCTAATCTCGGCACCCAGAAACAAATATCTCTGTCATAAGAGACAAGCACACCTTCATTCTCAATTGAGAAATGTCTTCCAGTTGAACGGGGGAAATCTCCAGAATGCATTTGTTATAGTATTATCACATCCATCATATATCTGTGTTTCTGACTAGCAGACAGAGCAAGCTGGTGGTGGGGTGATATTACAGCGTCTGCCGCCGCTCACTGTAACTCTGTCACTATCATTATCTCCAGTATCATAACGCCAGACGCCAGACGCTCTGACAGAGCTCCAGAGTTCCTCTGTGGAGATGGGAGAACCTTCCAGAAGGACAACCATCTTTGCAGCACTCCACCAATCAGGTCTTTATGGTAGAGTGGCCAGACGGAAGCCACTCCTCAGTAAAAGGCACATGACAGCCCGCTTGGAGTTTAACAAGATTCTCTGGTCTGATGAAACCAAGATTGAACTATTTGGCCTGAATGCCAAGCGTCACGTCTGGAGGAAACCAGGCACCATCCCTACGGTGAAGCATGGTGGTGGCAGCATCATGCTGTGGGGATGTTTTTCAGCGGCAGGGATTGGGAGACAAGTCAAGATCGAGGGAAAGATGAACGTAGCAAAGTACAGAGAGATCCTTGATGAAAACCTGCTCCAGAGCTCTCAGGACCTCAGACTGTGGTGAAGGTTCACCTTCCAACAGGACAACAACCCTAAGCACACAGCGAAAACAACGCAGGAGTGGCTTCTGTCCTTGAGTGGCCCAGCCAAAGCACGGACTTGAACCCAAACGATCATCTCTGGAGAGACTTGAAAATAGCTGTGCAACCTGACAGAGATTGAGAGGATCTGCAGAGAATGGGAGACACTCCCCAAATACAGGTGTGCCAAGCTCGTGGTGTCATACCCAAGAAGACTGGAGGCTGTAATCGCTGCCAAAGTTGCTTCAACAAAGTACTGAGTAAAGGGTCTGAATACTCATGTAAATGTGATATTTCAGCATATATTTTTTTATTTTTTGCAAACATTTCTAAAAAACAGTTTTTGCTATGTCATTATGGGGTATTACTGTTAGATTTATGAGAGGGAAAAAATGATTTAATACATTTTTGAATAAGGTTGTAACGTAACAAAATGTGGAAAAATTCCAGGGGTGTGAATACTTTCTGAATGCACTGTATATTCCCTATGGGCCCTGGTCAAAAGCAGTGCACTGTATAGGGAATAGGTTACCATTCAGGATGTGCCCTAAAGCTAATAAATGTGACGAGGGAAAAATACTCCCTAAAAGACTTTGGTAATTGAGGGTGGTGTGAATTATGACTGAACTGAGGTAGATCCTGCAGTACGACCATTACGAGGGAACAGTTGTAAGATACGAGCGAAGCGCGCTTGTAATAAATGTCCCCAGGCATATCACATCTCTGTGTAACAGAGGCATAGACTTTCTCCCATTGATCACAGTCAAAGGCAATCTCACGCTCCACACTGAAATAATAGCTTTCTTTAAAAGGACTTATTTTTCTTTCCCAGTGAAATTTAACGGCCACTCTTATTTTTGTGGTGTCTCAGTCCATGACTCTTTGTAGGCAGGTGTATGTGTGTCTGTTTGCTTAGGACTCTGGGCGTTGTATGACTTTCAGGAGTGTGTTTATTGGTCCAGGACTTTGGGAGAGTGTGTGTTGGATCATGCTGTCGAGGTTTTGTTGGACATGACCTGGTAGTGGAGTGGAAAATGGAACTTAGATACCATACAGAAGCATAATGGGACTAGGGCTCTGTGTGTCCTTACATGCTTGCAACCTTCTTTTCTTTGATGAAATACTGAGGAAATACTAGGCCTTCTCTCTCTCCTTCCCTCCATCCCTTTCTCTCTCTCTCTCCTTCCTATCCTCTCTCTGTGTCTCTGCATTTCTCTAGTTCTCTCCCTCTCTTTCTCTCTCTCCTTCCCTCCATCCCGTTCTCTCTCTCCCTCTTATCCTCTCTCTTTGTCTCTGCATGTCTCTAGTTCTCTCCCTCTCTTTCTCTCTCTCCTTCCCTCCATCCCGTTCTCTCTCTCCTTCCTATCCTCTCTCTGTGTCTCTGCATTTCTCTAGTTCTCTCCCTCTCTCTTTCTCTCTCTCCTCCTCTCTCTACTTCTTTCCCCATCTTTCCGTCTCTATGTTTCGATTTAGTCTGCACCATGGGAGGGTGCGTGTGTGGTTTCAATATTCCCTCACTCCATGTTTCAGTACTTTCCCCTCTTACTTGTGCGGTCACTGCCCACGCGCGTGTGAAACGACTGCAGATTATCAGAGGGGAGGCATCTCTCCCTCCTTCTCTCCTTCCCTCCTTCCTTGACTGTGCCTCTGTGTCTGTGGTATATTTGATGGCATTAATGAAGCTGCAAGAGGCTCCTGTCTTATTCATATTTCAGCAGCACAAATTTGTAGTAGTCATTAGTGAGCCATCATAGCGGGCATACTTCAGTGGATCCCTCCCCAGCGCTTGGGCTGCAAGATCTGATAGTTTCCCTTCAAAATTCGACATGGTATGAATGGATACTGTGTTATAGGGTTAATACTGCATGGTTACAGGGTTAATACTGCATGGTTATAGGGTTAATACTGCATGGTTATAGGGTTAATACTGTGTGGTTATAGGGTTAATACTGCATGGTTACAGGGTTAATACTGCGTGGATATAGGGTTAATACTGCGTGGTTATAGGGTTAATACTGCATGGTTATAGGGTTAATACTGCGTGGTTACAGGGTTAATACTGCGTGGTTATAGGGTTAATACTGTGTGGTTATAGGGTTAATACTGCGTGGTTATAGGGTTAATACTGCGTGGTTACAGGGTTAATACTGCGTGGTTACAGGGTTAATACTGCGTGGTTACAGGGTTAATACTGCGTGGTTATAGGGTTAATACTGCGTGGTTACAGGGTTAATACTGCGTGGTTATAGGGTTAATACTGTGTGGTTATAGGGTTAATACTGCGTGGTTACAGGGTTAATACTGTGTGGCTATAGGGTTAATAGTGCGTGGTTACAGGGTTAATACTGCGTGGTTATAGGGTTAATACTGCGTGGTTACAGGGTTAATACTGCGTGGTTATAGGGTTAATACTGCGCGGTTATAGGGTTAATACTGCGTGGTTACAGGGTTAATACTGCGTGGTTATAGGGTTAATACTGTGTGGTTATAGGGTTAATACTGCATGGTTATAGGGTTAATACTGCGTGGTTATAGGGTTAATACTGTGTGGTTATAGGGTTAATACTGTGTGGTTATAGGGTTATAAGTGCGTGGTTATAGGGTTAATACTGCATGGTTATAGGGTTAATACTGCGTGGTTATAGGGTTAATACTGCGTGGTTATAGGGTTAATACTGTGTGGTTATAGGGTTATAAGTGCGTGGTTATAGGGTTAATACTGCGTGGTTATAGGGTTAATACTGCGTGGTTACAGGGTTAATACTGCATGGTTACAGGGTTAATACTGCATGGTTATAGGGTTAATACTGCATGGTTATAGGGTTAATACTGCATGGTTATAGGGTTAATACTGCGTGGTTATAGGGTTAATACTGTGTGGTTATAGGGTTAATACTGCGTGGTTATAGTGTTAATACTGCGTGGATATAGGGTTAATACTGTGTGGTTATAGGGTTAATACTGTGTGGTTATAGGGTTAATACTGCGTGGTTATAGGGTTAATACTGCGTGGATATAGGGTTAATACTTCATGGTTACAGGGTTAATACTGTGTGGTTATAGGGTTAATACTGTGTGGTTACAGGGTTAATACTGTGTGGTTATAGGGTTAATACTGTGTGGTTACAGGGTTAATACTGCGTGGTTACAGGGTTAATACTGCGTGGTTACAGGGTTAATACTGTGTGGATATAGGGTTAATACTGTGTGGTTACAGGGTTAATACTGCATGGTTATAGGGTTAATACTGCGTGGTTACAGGGTTAATACTGCATGGTTATAGGGTTAATACTGCGTGGTTACAGGGTTAATACTGCGTGGTTATAGGGTTAATACTGTGTGGTTACAGGGTTAATACTGCGTGGTTACAGGGTTAATACTGCGTGGATATAGGGTTAATACTGTGTGGTTATAGGGTCAATACTGTGTGGTTATAGGGTTAATACTGTGTGGTTATAGGGTTAATACTGCATGGTTATAGGGTTAATACTGCGTGGATATAGGGTTAATACTGTGTGGTTACAGGGTTAATACTGTGTGGTTATAGGGTTAATACTGTGTGGTTATAGGGTTAATACTGTGTGGTTATAGGGTTAATACTGCATGGTTACAGGGTTAATACTGTGTGGTTATAGGGTTAATTCTGTGTGGTTATAGGGTTAATACTGCATGGTTATAGGGTTAATACTGCATGGTTATAGGGTAAATACTGCATGGTTATAGGGTTAATACTGCGTGGTTATAGGGTTAATACTGCATGGTTATAGGGTTAATACTGCATGGTTATAGGGTTAATACTGCGTGGTTATAGGGTTAATACTGTGTGGTTATAGGGTTAATACTGCATGGTTATAGGGTTAATACTGCATGGTTATAGGGTTAATACTGCGTGGTTATAGGGTTAATACTGCATGGTTATAGGGTTAATACTGCATGGTTACAGGGTTAATACTGCATGGTTATAGGGTTAATACTGCATGGTTATAGGGTTAATACTGTGTGGTTATAGGGTTAATACTGCATGGTTACAGGGTTAATACTGCGTGGATATAGGGTTAATACTGTGTGGTTATAGGGTTAATACTGCATGGTTATAGGGTTAATACTGTGTGGTTATAGGGTTAATACTGCATGGTTACAGGGTTAATACTGTGTGGTTATAGGGTTAATACTGTGTGGTTTTAGGGTTAATACTGCATGGTTATAGGGTTAATACTGCGTGGTTATAGGGTTAATACTGTGTGGTTATAGGGTTAATACTGTGTGGTTATAGGGTTAATACTGTGTGGTTATAGGGTTAATACTGCATGGTTACAGGGTTAATACTGCGTGGTTATAGGGTTAATACTGTGTGGTTATAGAGTTAATACTGCATGGTTATAGGGTTAATACTGTGTGGTTATAGGGTTAATACTGTGTGGTTATAGGGCTAATACTGTGTGGTTATAGGGTTAATACTGTGTGGTTATAGGGTTAATACTGTGTGGTTATAGGGCTAATACTGTGTGGTTATAGGGCTAATACTGTGTGTTTATAGGGCTAATACTGTGTGGTTACAGGGTTAATACTGCATGGTTATAGGGTTAATACTGCATGGTTACAGGGTTAATACTGCGTGGTTATAGGGTTAATACTGTGTGGTTATAGGGTTAATACTGCATGGTTATAGGGTTAATACTGTGTGGTTATAGGGTTAATACTGCGTGGTTATAGGGTTAATACTGCATGGTTATAGGGTTAATACTGCATGGTTACAGGGTTAATACTGTGTGGTTATAGGGTTAATACTGTGTGGTTATAGGGCTAATACGGCGTGGTTACAGGGTTAATACTGCGTGGTTATAGGGTTAATACTGCGTGGTTATATGGTTAATACTGTGTGGTTATAGGGCTAATACTGTGTGGTTATAGGGTTAATACTGTGTGGTTATAGTGTTAATACTGCGTGATTATAGGGTTAATACTGTGTGGTTATAGGGTTAATACTGCGTGATTATAGGGTTAATACTGTGTGGTTATAGGGTTAATACTGCGTGGTTATAGGGTTAATACTGTGTGGTTATAGGGTTAATACTGCATGGTTACAGGGTTAATACTGTGTGGTTATAGGGTTAATACTGTGTGGTTATAGGGCTAATACGGCGTGGTTACAGGGTTAATACTGCGTGGTTATAGGGTTAATACTGCGTGGTTATAGGGTTAATACTGTGTGGTTATAGGGTTAATACTGCGTGGTTATAGGGTTAATACTGCGTGGTTATAGGGTTAATACTGCGTGGTTATAGGGTTAATACTGTGTGGTTATAGGGTTAATACTGCGTGGTTATAGGGTTAATACTGCGTGGTTATAGGGTTAATACTGCGTGGTTATAGGGTTAATACTGCGTGGTTATAGGGTTAATACTGCGTGGTTATAGGGTTAATACTGTGTGGTTATAGGGTTAATACTGCGTGGTTACAGGGTTAATACTGCGTGGTTATAGGGCTAAAAAAGAAACAAGTCAATTGTAAACAAGTTTCGGTGTTCATTCCGAGTGGTTAAGGTTAGGGCTGTGGTTTGGGAGAGGCTCTACAAACCAACCGACCTCATATCATCAAGTATCATCAAGTGTTCTCACGGCTTGCTGGTGGGATGGTTTTCCCAGGTCCCACATCTCACCTGTCAATCACCACTGCCTTATCTTTAGTCCTAAGGCCAACCTTTGTACACAAGCACACACACAACAAACACAACACGCACACGACACACACACATTCCCAGTAGGTTGGTGAGCGGCTGAGGATACAAAAATGATGACTTTGTGCAGAGAGCTGAGCAAATGATGCTCAGGGAGAGTTAATGGGACATTAACAGACTGACACACACTCCCTCTCTATCAAACACACGCATGCTCGCACAAACACAGACACACACTGCAGAGTGTTAACAAGATATTAAGACTCGGTCACTTTGTCCCCAGCGTGCCTTTGTCCAACAGCAAAGACACTCACACAAGCATGCACTCACGTATGCACGCATTCACGCACTCGCACACACACACTCCGTTGATGGAGCCAGTGGTCTTAAATGACACTCAGAGTAATAGGCTGTCAGAGCCAGTGTAGCACATGGGGATGTGTGAATCCTAGTCCTCGGTGTCTCCGCTTGCGCCAGTGAATAGCTAGCTTTGCACGTGGCGCTGACTGGTAAGACGTTTCAGGAGGACGGTCATGATGCTAGCAAGGCAGAGGTCCTGAGTTTGCGCCAGGTATGGGGCCCGGTCCTCGCTAAGCAAGGAGCATGACGTCCTTTACACCAGCAAGTGAGACAACTGACGCCTCAGAAATACATTCACACAGACTCATTGACATTCCTCAGGTGTTCTTCCAATGAGGAGTTTCCTACCGTTCTGTAGATAAAACCAGACACATTTATCAAACCTGTGTCCCTCTGTAGACCTGTAAACTGTCCAGGGATATGTGCCGTAACTTTATTTAAATGCTAATGTGTGTTTGACAGATCAGCGCAGGGGGAAAGACGGCAGCGTATTTTGTTCTGTTAGATTTCCCCCTTCTTTCTGTCCGTGATCGTTCGAAACGCTGACGAGGTCGCTCCGGCGCCACGTTGGCTCGTTGACGCCGCTTGATTGCTGTGAAATGACTTGCGACCTGATATTGATGCGTTTCCATTGAACTTCCTTATCCAGTTCTAATTGTGCCCTTGACATTCAGAATGGACTGTAATTTCACAAAGTCAATGAAAGGACATATAGTTGGTGCATGGTAATTGGGAGACGTGAATAAAAACAGAATCGTCAGTAGCTTTGTGTAATGACGCATTTTTTTCAAAGGAACGGTGAATATGGCGAATGTCACACTTTTGTTTGTTTTAAGGATAGAAGTGTCGGTCCTGTTTTCACAACCTTTAGGCATGATTTTGAATTTCTGCGGTATTTTAGATAGAAAAACACATCCTCCTCAATCACAGTATAAATAGGCCCACAGTGAAAAGAGGCGGATTACGTTTGTGAGAGCCGAGTTCTGCCAGCTAGAGCCCGGTGACGCATCTTCAACGCACAAGACAAGGAATCACCGTCATGTCACTGTGCACAGAGAGAGTGTAGAGGGGGGAGGAAGAGGGGAGGATTCTTCTCCAGAGAGGGCAGAGGAGGCAGAAGAAGAGGAGGAGGAGAAGAAGAGGAGTAAGACGTATGGGTTTAGAGGGGACGTCTTCTCCGATTGGTGGGGGGGGGGGTGAGAGATTTCTAGGTACAGATAAATGTGAAATGCAGTGACGTATCCTTCGTGTCTGTCACTCCGATGTGACACATCTTGTTTACTCATCGGCCCACCCGCCCAAAAAGACCCACCCACCCGAAGCGAGCAGGCAGACAGACAGGCATTCACTTTGTTTTTGCCACAGGTCCTGCGTCTGTGATGTAAAGAGAAAAAAAACTATCCGTCCCAGTTCTGTCCAGCTGTGTGTGGCGCCGTCGCGGCAACGCCCCCCAGAGCCCATCACACAGATTCAGAGGCGTGAATTGAAGAGAGAATCATCACAGCTTGTGTTGATCAAACACGGGGTGAACTACGGGCCTCTCTCGCTCTCTGTCGACACGCACACAGATACACACACACACACAGACAGACAGACAGACAGACAGACAGACTCCCACTCCCACTCCCACTCCCGCTGGTCAGCTGTCAGACATCAAGACGTTATTGAATTGAATATAAATCAGCGTTTAAACATCCGTAGCATGCAGACACTGACGTGAACGAGTGGGTGTGTGTGTGTGTGTGTGTGTGTGTGTATGTGTGCGCATCCATCCATGCCTGAATGTGTCTATTTATTTGTGTCTAAACCTTCAGTCTGCTTATTAATAACATATTCCTTTCGCTTTAAATCTGTGTTGGGGGAAAGAGACCTGCTTTAGGCAGATCCCCCTCTGTGAGAGGAATGGGACAGCAGCTCTGGTTGATCTCCTTTGTAAAGCATTGCCATGTTTTGAATAGGGACGGTCCGGAAACAAGGCTCTATTAGGTGTTTTGCCGCAGTTCACCAACGACAATCCAGACACTCTTGCCGTCCTGACAACGGGGATGATAATAGGAAGAATCAACATTGTGGAGACGGGTAACAACAGTGGCAGGATGCTCTCTTCTCAGCCAGGTCAACTGTTTCGAGTTCTGCTATGGCTTTGCAGTGAGCTTCTACAGATTGTCCTCCAGAGGCAGTGGGTCGCTGGACGTCCATGAGGTGCTGCTTATAAAAACCTATAAGGTGTTCCAAGGTAAGCCTGAGCCAGAGAACAGTGGCCCGCTTTGAAATGGAAATGGGGTCAAGTGGAGAGGCAGAGGTGGAGGAGTGGGGTGGGGGGAAGAGGCACGATGCTGGACATCAGATTGGGCAGATGATGACTATTTAGTGAATAGGGTGCCATTTTGGATGTGTCCTAGGAATGTAATTTGAGTGCTACTGCCAGTTCACTGAACCCAACCGGCCTCACTCTCCCGGATCCTCTGCCCATATAAGATGCCATTTCAAACACAGTCCCATTCCCCCCTACTTTACATCCTGCTTGTTGAGATAGTAGATATCTGGTTCTGACCAGCTGTGGAGCTCATTCAGCTCGACAGGGCTACAGGTTCTGCATGGGTCACAGCAGCTTTACATGGAGTTGAATATAGATAGAGTACCTACGGCGTCCATCCGTGTCTGCTCCAAATGCCATCATGTTATAGACTAGGTCTAGGCCTGTGCTATCTGTTGGTGGTTGGTAAGTGGGACTTGGTGAGGCATAAAGAACAGACGATTTGAGTTAATATTTATCTCCATGTGACCACCTGTATCTCCACAGTGTAGCCGTACACCATTATTCCCCGAGTTTGAAAGGGAATGCCGTTGAACCCGGGTGGGGTCAGGACTACCGACTGACTGCGAGGACCCTTTATAAAATAAAATGAATGCTGTCTCTAACTTTGCATGAAAAAAGATCAGCGAACGTGGGCAGCAGAGATTAGATAATATTTAATCGTTTCCATTTTATCTATGCAAAACAGGCACTCTACCACCCATACGTTCCTACCTTCCCTCCACATTCTCACCCACTTGTGATGCAGAGACGCAGCCACAGTATATTTCCACTGTAGGCCTCTCCATTCACTCATCTCTCTTCAACCATCTCTTCTCCGTGTAGCTCCAGCCAGCTCGCTGCCCTTCATCTCCGTGCCGCTGTGCCCTGAAGTTATGTGTCAGCCCTAAAACATGATAGCCCTTAAGCCTTTGTTTACATTACGTTGAATTAGCCACCGAGTGATGCGGAAAGCTGTGTGGGGGGAAAAAAGGAGGTGAAGAGAACAACTAAAAGGGGTTTGTGCGCACATTTAGCCGTGTGTGTAGACACATTTGTGCAGGTGTGTGTGTGTGTGTGTGTGTGTGTGTGTGTGTGTGTGTGTGTGTGTGTGTGCATCCACAGTATGTATGCGTGCTGTGAGTACATCTGTTATACCATTTTGTCTGTGGTAGACTAACTGATAGATGCTCTACTTTATGCGGAAAACAGAGCGCCCGTCATCTCTTTCACACAGTTGTGCAGATGTGCATCATTGCCTAGAGGTCAATGTCCTCACCCGAAACCAAGAGCTCTGCTGAATTCCACAGTGTACACAAACAGATTTAACAAAACAGGTCATCCGAAATTAATTCTCCTATCCTTTGGGGTCGGTGCGTCTACAATCTCCCCACACAATATTGTAAGAGTTTGTTTGCAAAGAGTAATCCCTATTGGTGAATGTGTCTGCTGTGTAATCTGTTGAAGGATTACCCTTGTAGAAACAGCTCTGAGTACCCCTCAGGCCCTTCACCGGACCATCACACTGCGGACAATTAGCTGACCAGACAGGTTGAATAAAGCATAGAACAGAATGAACCATAGAAATAGAAGGATTAGAATGGGCAATTAGTAGACGGGCACAAAATTACTATACCTTAACTTGAACGGGAATGCCTGTTCGAGTAATTCTATTTCTATGGCGTATACGCTGTGGTGATTGTTAAAGGGTTCATGGTAGATTGCCTTCTCGTTTGTTTGTTTGTTGCTGTTTGTTGTTGTTGTCTCAGTGTGGTGCGGTGGAGTGAGAGTGCTAAGTGGGTATAAAAAGTTCATAGTAGATTGTTGTTGTTATCTCAGTGAGGCGTGGTGGTGTGAGACTGCTGTAGCTTTGCCGGGTGCTCCAGTCACGGGGTCACGGTGCCGGCTCTTTCAACCCAACAGACACGCCGCAGGTCAAATCTGTGGATTTGTTTTAAAGCCAAGCCGAGAGGACAAGTCCATGTATCGTTCTGCTGACTGTCACGTAGTCTTTCTGACGGATGCACACGTTAGCTTAACCGAAGGGCAGAGGTGAATCATTGTTTGGTCCTAATCCGACACAAAAATGAAGTGCTGTCTTGTTCCATTTGCAGAGTTTCTCTGTTAGTGTCTTATTTGGTTAATTTCCTTATCTGAGCCTACAGTTCAATCTAAAATGCTGAATTGAGTTTTGTTTTGGCATTTGTGTTTGTTTGTTTGCCTCCAAGCAATGCTGACTACAGTTCAAACTACAGTTCAAACTCAAGTCTGGGACCAGAAGGCTCCGGAACAGCTTCCACCCCCAAGCCATATGACTTCTGAACTGTTAATCAAATAGCAACCCGGACTATTTGCAATGAACCCCTTTTGTTGGTACACTGACTCTCTTGCGCTGGTCCTATGCATGTTCCACCCACACACTCATTTTTAAAAAACATTTTTACATTTGACTCATTTAGCAGACGCTCTCATCCAGAGCAACTTACAGTTAACTAGGTGGGACAACACCATATCACAGGCATGGTTAGTACACTTCTCGTCAATAAAGTAGCTATCGGCAAAGTCAGAGCTAGAAGGGGGGGGGGTTGAGGTGAGGAGGGGGATAGTTTTAAGGTACTTTTTGAAGAGGGTAGAGTTTCAGGTGCTTTCGGGAAGATGGGCAGGGACTCTGCTGTCCGAGCATCAGGGGGTAGCTGCTTCCACAATTTGGGTGCCAGGACAGAGAAGAGCTTGGACTGGGCTGAGGGGGAGCTCCCCTTCCATAGGGGTGGGAGGGCCAAGAGACCAGAGGTGGCAGATCGGAGTACACAGGTTGGGTTTGAGCATAGCCTGAAGGTAGGGAGAGACAGTTCCTCTTGCTGCTCCGTAGCCAAGTACCATGGTCTTGTAGTGGATGCGAGCTTCGACTGGAAGCCAGTGGAGTGTGCAGGGGAGCGGGGTGACATGGGAGAACTTGGGAAGGTTGACAATCAGGCGGGGTGCAGCGTTCTGGATAAGTTGCAGGGGTTTGATGGCACAAGCAGGGAGCCCAGCCAGCAGAGAGTTGCAGTAGTCCAGACGGGAGATGACAAGGGCCTGGTTTAGGACCTGCGCCGCTTCCTGTGTGAGGTAGGGTTGTACTCTATCGGATGTTGTAGAGCATGAACCTGCAGGAGCGAGTCACTGCTTTGCTGTTTGCAGAGAACGACAGGCTGTTGTCCAGGGTCACGCCAAGGTTCTTTACACTCTGGGAGGGCGACACGGTAGAGTTGTCAACCGTGTTGAAGGTCTTTGAGTGGGCACGCCTTCCCTGGGAGGAAGAACAGCGCCGTCTTGTTGAAGTTGAGTTGGAGGTGGTGGGCTGAAATCCAAGCTGAGCTATCTGCCAGGCACACACAGATGCATGTCGCCACCTGGGTGTCAGAAGGGGGGAAGGAAAAAAGTAGTTCCGCATAGCAATGACAGGAGAGACCATGTGAGGATGTGACAGAGCCGAGAGACTTGGTGTATAGAGAGAAGAGGAGAGGGCCACTCACACATACACACACACACACTACATACGCTCACTCACACACACACACACACACACACACACACACACACACACAGACACAGACACAGACACACACACACAGACACAGACACAGACACACACACACACACACACACACACACACACACACACACACACACACACACACACACACACACACACACACACACACACACACACACACACACACACACACACACACACACACACACACACACAGACACTCTCTCTCCATGCCTCCTTCCCCCCCATTCATCTGTGAGGGGGGCTGATGTGTTGACAGCGTAGCGTCTCAGGGCTAAGTGTCTGTCCGGTGCAGCGAGTGATGGGTGAAGGGAGGGAGTGAGCACAGGCTACCAGAGCAGACAGAGAAGTGTACCGCTGAGGTCTTCTTTATCCACCCATTAGCTGTCATACCTGCACATCAACACTCCAAACGCCCTCTCTCACTCTGAGTTACAGTCTTTCATTTTGCTCTCACAGGTCAGAGGGTCAAAGCTCCAGACACTCCCAGCACAATGTCTGTAATTCGTTGATGCAGCCCACATCCCAAATGGCTCCCTATATAGTGAGCCACTTTTTAGCATATGGGCCCTGGTCAAAAGTAGTGCGCTATATAGGGAATATGGTGTCATTTGGGATGGATGTATAGTTTTTATGTCCATGTGTTAAAGAGTCACGAGACTGACGAAAAGGAGGCTTGGTGGGATACTGGCGGTCCAGGGTTTTGACGAGCGTTGATGACCTCACTAACCGTCTGACGACGTCGTAGTCTATTGAGGAACGGACTTTTGAGGAATCACCACGGCTTAAGAAACACAGAGAATTTCTCAGGAATGCAACTGATAACGTCATGAACTGCAGTGATTAATCCTTTGTTAAGTCAGTACTGTTACAAAGTGGTATTCCACAGTTACGTCTCTAAATCATTGTTATGCGCTTGGTAGTTCCCTACTATACCTTTCTATCAGGATAAGAAGTTAGAGCTTCATTGTCATAGAAACACTATGCTTGAGCTTATGTTCCCTAGGTGAATTAGATCAAGTCTCTCTGACTCGAGACTACAGCACTGTGTACAACTCTCTCCCCAAAGTAAATACCCCCCTTTCGGTTTGTCTATAATGGTAGTCAAACTGTGTTGAGCGTTCAGGTCCCTGGCCCTTTATAAACATGCTGATGTTGACAGGCCTCTAGGAAATCTATCTGCAATGACGTAACCCTAACCTTGTTGCTTTTCAAAACAGACCCCATGTTTATACATGAAGCAGGGAGTAGAGGAATCAAACAGCCTGCAAAAGGAGGAGGAGGAAGACCCTAACGTGGTGTTCTACTGAGAGAAAAGGTTGGGGTCAATTCCATTTCAATTCAGTCAATTCAGGAAGTGAAAGGACATTTCAATTCCATTTCCTATTTTCCTCACTGAAGGTTTCAAAGATTCAAGTTAAAAACAGCAGTTCTGTTTCATCAATCAAATTGATTCGTTTACAGATCATCTGATCAAATAGTTTTTTATCAGATTAGATCAGTCAGACAGGACAGGTGAGAGGATGCACCAGGATAACCTGCTTAAGAAGGTCAGGTCAGACGGGAGACGTCAGATCTTAAAGACCTTCTGAGCCCCAGCCCAGTCACCATGGCTGTCTCTGTCTCCTAATTGGATTAGCCCTCTTTGTGCCCTAGTTCAAATCAAATCAAGTCGATTTTATTGGTCACATACACATGGTTAGCAGAGGTTATTGTGAGCGTAGCGAAATGCTTGTTCTTCTAGTTCCGACAGTGCAGCAATATCAACAAGTAATCTAACAATTCCACAACAACTACCTAATACACACAAATCTAAGTAAAGAGATGGAATAAGAATATGTACACTACCGGTCAAAAGTCTGGACACACCTACTCATTCAAGGGTTTTTCTTTATTTTTACTGTTTTCTACATTGTTTTGTGTTGGGTTTTGTGGGTGGTTGTCTTCTGTCTTTGTGTCTATGCACCAGATAGGACTGTTTCGGTTTTTCACATTTGTTGTTTTTGTATTTTGTAGTGTTCACGTTTTTTGTCGTTATTAAACATGATGAACACTAACCACGATGCGCTTTGGTCCTCTCCTTCGTCCACAGAAGAAAGCCGTTACAACTCCCTCCTCTATGTTTAATATAACACACATATATTAATTATTCATTTCGGTTGCCTCTCCTGATGTGAAGTTTGTTCTATAGAAATATTTGACTCTGATGTGTGCCACAGAAAGTATTTGACTCTAGCCATAAAATTAAGGAAATTAGAAGGAGGGGGGATTTTGGCAAGGCTATTCTCTTACCTGCCGAAATTCCACCCCCCCCCCCCCCTTCTATCTTGGGACTGCAAGGCCTGGCACACTTCATAATCATTTTGGTAGCTCATGTTAACCAGTAGTGTGTGCCACAGAAAGCAAAATTAGACTATAAAGAAACACAAACATTTGTTTTAGAAACATTTTCTAATGTTTAAGAAAATAAAGATAATACCCAAATATTATCACACAATAACACAAAAACATCACAGAAAGTGAAGTTTGTTAACAAACATTAAACGGGAAATACAAATGTAAATATTTGCATAATAAGATATAAAATGACAATAAATCAAATATAAAAAGACAGTAAATCAAATATAAGAAGACAATAAATAACATCAACAAATTGGAAAGCTGCAACAGCTCGACTGAACATTTAGTCCACTTTTTATGGAAAGTTTTCCAGGTGATACCGTCGCCTGGAACTCAAGCCTAACCTAGTCCTGACAGGCAGCGCAGACATAATCTTCCAATGATGGGATGGTTTTCATACAGGACTGGTGGAACCGTCGTGGGCAGCGGTCACAAGAAATCTGAAATTTATGATGAAAAATGTTAATATATTTAAATACTAATATTAAATACATTTTCTTGAATTAGAATTATTTCATTATCAGACAAAGCGGATAATACTACCTCTAGAAATATTACTGCGTATACAAATTCGTACTCGTAAAAATGTGCTTTTAGAAGTGAACAAGCAATTACCCAGTTAGTGTCTTCCTCATTATTGTCCACCTCCCCACAGAAGTGGCACAGTTGGCTCAGGTCATCGAGCAAAACATAATGTCAAGTAGTCTATACATCTTTACATTTATTTTCTGAGCAAACAGGGAACAGGGAACAAGGGAATAGTATAGGTTGCTTGTGACAAAATGATTTAAATACATGTGTTTTAGTGGCCATCTAGTCAGAAGTTGGATCAAAGATAACCTTGAAAGATCCATATAATTGTTTTTTTTAATCTACAATTATATTAAATTAGAAATTGAACATACCAGTGTTTTGGAGGAGAGTGACTGCTATTTCTTCCCTCATGATGTTAACATCTTCGATTCGTATTTGAAAAGACAATCGACTCCTCCTTCAGAACACATTCAGCATACTGAAGGTTTTCCCCTACAAAATGATGTTACACTTAAGATTATAATTTGCAAGTATATTTGCAAGTGTACTATAATATAATTTGATGGTTCTGTTTCGCCTTTTAGTCAGTATACTTTCAGTAGGTTAAGTGTGCATTACTTATACTCTCATACTTACTTTCAAGGCAAAGACCCCAGAATAAGTAACATCTTGTTGGCATGGGTGAGGAAGGGTACCACATGCCCATCTGGAGATACTACACCCCTTCTCTCTCAGGAATGATCTGAACATACATGTTAATACACGTTTGAAAGGCTTTATTGATTACAGTGTGGAGATGAATAACAGTATAGCATTTCAAAGACTTTATTGATTCCATTAAAAGCAGTTTTTACCTTGTCACCCCCTGGCATCTATTTATCTTTTTGGAACCCCCCCCTCCCCCCATTGGGTCGAGGAACAGAGCCCTCTTTTTGGATGGCAGCTTAACCTTTCAAGTTTAGACAGACAGACAGACAGACAGACAGACAGACAGACAGACAGACAGACAGACAGACAGACAGACAGACAGACAGACAGACAGACAGACAGACAGACACATACATAGACAGACACATACATAGACAGACACATACATAGACAGACACATACATAGACAGACACATACATAGACAGACACATACATAGACAGACACTTACATAGACAGACACATACATGGACAGACACATATACATACACACATATACATACACACATATATATACACACATATACATACACACATATACATACACACATATACATACACACATATACATACACACACATACATACACACACATACATACACACATATACATACACACATATTACATTCACACATATACATACACACATATTACATTCACACATATTACACACACATAAATGCACACATATGGCACACACGCATTTTACACACACGTGTATGTGTTCACATGTATATTCTGTATTATGTATGTGTTTCTTAGTACTGGCTCTTACCGGCACAGTCCAGCGGTTGTGTTCACTGATGATGCCAATAATGTGCTTGTACATCATTGGATCAATCTGAAATTTAAAAGAGCAAGGATACAGTTGCACGAGTTCACTGTCAAATATAGCATATAATATTATGATATTACGAGAATAATCCAACCAACCTTAGGTTTTGATTTCTTGCTCCCCCAAATGCCAGTAATTTCAAAGGTGTCAATGTAGAAAGCGTGCTCGGTTGACTGCCTGTTAGAATTCCACACCAGATGGAACATGTAGGCATTGATGGTCTGACAGAAAAAAAGAAAGACAATGAAGGTAAATCTGTTACATGGAAAAACAACAATTTAGGTTTTCCTTATAAATACACAGATTAACCACACACATACAGTGTTTACATATACTGTATGTGCAACACAGTCTTACCTCACTTTCCAGCTCCATATTTGGACCAGTTCTGTGGAGATCCTGATAAAAGATTTGATATGGGCCGATTCTAGACAACAGCACATATACACCTTTTCCTCCCCAAGCCTCTGCAACACCTGGAAAAATGTACCTGCAAGTGTACTGAGATATATAAATGGATCAACCTGACAAGATTACATACATGCATTTGTTTATATCAGTAGCTGCTACTGCCATTGGTGCGGTGGCTGTGGAGGTGGAGGCCGCTAATGTGGTGGCTGTGGAGGCTGCACCTGCTGGTGTGGTGGCTGTAGAGGCTGCTGATTTTATTTAATGAGGAGTCTCTTCTATACCAGGCCTCAGGTGATTCATGCTTATTTTAGGGAAGATAACCTCCTTGTCATCTTCCAAGTCCGTGCTTTTCCCTCCGAGACCTCGAATCGTATATGGCCGAGATAGTTGGGATCTAGTTTGCCCCCTTTCCTCTGCACTCATGTTGACTTATATAGTTAAACTTTATTTTTCACCCAGAGTACAATTTTTTTATTTATTATTGTTATTGTTATTTTATTATTACTACTGTACCTACATTCTTAAAAACTAAAACGAAAAAAATGTTTTTTTAAATGTAGGAAAAGCCATAAGAGGGAAAAGCACGATGGGATGGGGGATTGAGGGATGGGTAGAGAGAACAGTAGAGGGCTCTGAAAACTATTATTGCTGAAATCCACTTCCTTTTGTGGCTAGAGTCTAATACATCCTGTAGCACACATCAGAGGCGCATGATAGGTCACCAAAAATGATTCAGAAGTGTGCCAGGCCTTGCAGTCCCAAGATAGAAGGGGGGGGGGGGTAAGAGAATTGCCTTGCCGAAATCCCGCCCCCCCCCTTTAAATTTCCTTAATTTTGTGGCTGGAGTCAAATACTTTCTGTGGCACACATCAGAGTCAAATTCTTTTTATAGAACAAACTTCACATCAGGACAGGCAACCGAAATGAATAATTAATATATGTGGGTTATATTAAACATAGAGGAGGGAGTAAAATGTAGGCAAGCAATATGCATTTCAGAACAACTGCTAGTCGAATAAGACATGGGAGAGATGGTGAATTTTGGCAAAGAGATGTATTTATAGACTAATACACTTAAAACAAATAGCCAAACCGAAAACCGCAGACATTATTAGTGCCTCCCCCCCGATCAAACCGACGTAAAAAATAAAATGAAACGCAGCCTAACGTGATCAGAAATCTCAACTAGCAAGCAAGTCGCAGCAATGAAGAATTGAGTGCGTGCGCGTTTACGCGAAGGGGGGGGTGGGGATTCTGGCAGGGGGGCACAACACCGGAACAAAACAGTTCAAAACTGAGAGGTGCCAGGATCCGGCTCAAATTAAGCACTGCATCCGTATGTGCGCGTGGGTGCGTGAGTGTGTGTGTGTGTGTGTGTCATTCTCTATGAGAGGCTCGACTCCATCGAAGACTTTGACTTCTGGTTGTGGTCCATGGACCACCTGCATTCTTCCTGTGCCTTGTCAGACTGAGCTCTGATGTTTTTTGTGTTAAATACTTTGCTTCTTTGTGCCTTTACCCATCTGAGTGCTTTGTATCCGCTGCATATGTTTGAGTGCTTCCAGAGAGCTGGCATGCAACCTGTAATCTTCATCCGTAGAACACAAAACAAACTCTCCCCCATTCCCCCGGCAGCCCTTTTCTTTCTCCTTTCTCTCTACTTCTCTCTGTCTGTCTCCCTCGCTCGCTTGCTCCATCTCTCTCTCTCCTCTCGTTCTGTTCATAGGCACTAAAGCCTTCCTTTGCTTTGAGACACTTGGCAAACACTGTGTTTACCGTATGCGTGGCGGCAGCGGCGTTGGCCATGCATCCAAAGAGAAAGAGGAGTGCAGAGATAAATAGGTCTTTGAGCTTTCAGTCTCCATAGAAAAAAACCTGGAAAAACAAAAGCAACCGACCAACCACAACAGAGAAATAGCAGGTAGCAGCAACTATCGAGGAAACAACAACAGAAGGCCGGAACAGCAGCTGATAGGCCCAAACGTCGTTCCACAGCAGCTGATAGGCCCAAACGTCGTTCCACAGCAGCTGATAGGCCCAAACGTCGTTCCACAGCAGCTGATAGGCCCAAACGTCGTTCCACAGCAGCTGATAGGCCCAAACGTCGTTCCACAGCAGCCGATAGACCCAAACGTCGTTCCACAGTGTCTGATAGGCTCAAACGTTGTTCCACAGTGCCTGATAGGCTGATAGGAGGCTGTTTCCTGCCCAGATGAGGGGGCTGGGAGCCTGTGCAGGTTGTGTATGGTGTGCAGAATGGGGGGGGGGGGGGGGGGGTATTTTCAGACAAAGGCACTGGTTTGTTGCATGCCTGTAGCCTACTGCTAATGAGGCCTCCGGCTACATGTATGGCTGTGAAGGAAGGAGAGAGGAGGTTTTAGCGGAGAGGTGGGGAGAGGAGAGCACTCCTAACTACCTTCAGAGAATGATGTGGCAAGGTAGGAAAGAGAGAGGGGGGAGAAGGAGGGTGTGTGCATCCGCGCATGCATGCGTGTGTCTTGTATGTTGTATGTTGATGCGTGTTGTGCACAACACTATCTTCCTCGCGTGACAATGGCTCGCTAAATGATTATTCCTGGACCCGTTTTTTCCATGTTCAATTACAGTTGAACCTGACCTGAGCTTTGTTTTTACTCTATAATCTTCTATGTTCATTTTTCACCGCTCTCTTCCTCTCTTACACACTTAGGTTCTGTTTTTTATATTTAAATCTACAAATCCAATCCTCTGGCCCTGTTCGGAATCAGCCTGTAAGTACAATTCAAATTCTAAAAATTCTATTCCTAATCTCATGAATTCTATTCTGTTCTCTCTGTGGAGAGTTCATGTGATGGTTTTTACTGCAGCTCGTCTCTCTGGGGCACTGAGCACGTAGGCTGAGCGAAGGCAAATCAAGGAAAACCCTCGCTCGCTGCAAGGGTGCTGCGTTAAATGTTATTCTCTGTCTGTAACAAATGAGTTTGAAAGATAACGCTACAACCTGGCTCATAGCTCGTAACAAGAAAGGGGCACCGCGCATGACTTGAACGTGAAAAGGAATAACTGTATTCAACTAAATTATAACACATTTTGAAAAAAATGACATGAGCTGTGGACATCGGTAGGATCAGTAGTGTATGTGTCACGATCGTGTGGGGGATTGACGGACCAAAACGCAGCAGTTGGAAAATAAGCCATCTTCTTTTATTTTAAAAGATGACAAAAATAAACACGAAACACTTTAACAAAACGAACAAAACAACAAAACGACCGTGAAGCTACAAACGTTGTGCACATACATACAGGCTACAAACGTTCTACATAGACAATTACTCACAACCAATGAGAGCCTATGGCTACCCTAAATAAGGCTCCCAATCAGAGACAACCGAAATCAGCTGTCTCTAATTGGGAACTCATTCAGGTAACCATAGACTCTCCTAGATAACTAAACATACATAGACAACGCTAGACATCTACACTCAACACAAACCCATATACTACACCCCATAACCCCTTTACCATATAAACACCCAAAACCAACAAAACATAAACATTCCCCATGTCACACCCTGACCTAACTAAAATAATAAAGAAAACAAAGAATACTAAGGCCAGGGCGTGACAGTATGGAGCGTGTGGATGAGTGGAGAGGGTGTTGTACGGTGAGAACAGACCTGACGACCCTCCCAGCTATGCCCACTGGCCTCCTGCAACAAGCAGACTACCAAACAGGAGATCCCAGCAGACAGAGTTGGTTTCCACCACAAACCTGAAACATAAACAAAACAGAAACACCCAAAACACACACACACACACAAAAAATGCCTCATTATTAAACATTAGGGACCTAATCATTCGATTAGGTCCCGTGTGGCTCAGTTGCTACAGCATGGCGCATGCAACGCCAGGGTTGTGGGTTCCATTCACACGGGGGACCAGTGTGAAAATGTATGAACTCACTACTGTAAGTCACTCTCGATATGAGCATCTTCTAAACGACTAAAAGGTCAATAAAGAAACACCCACCTATACCCCCTGCTCCTCCTTCTCCCACCTCAGCAACCTCGGGATCCCAAGGAGCACTTGGAGAGGGAGAGAACGAGAGACAGAACCGGGTAAGCAAGAAGGGAGACGGGAGCTCTATTCTTATACAATCATTAGGCTGAACAACACAATGACCTTGGTTTGGAGCCCTTGTTAAGGACACAGACAAAGCAATGCAGCACAGTAACAATAAAACAACAGAAATTCCACTCAAGTCTATAGGCTATTAGCATAGCAGAGACTAATGCAGTAGAAACATGTCCATTAGCCAGACTTTGGATATGGGTGACTGTGTGGGCGTCAACTGCTCCTCTCTTCTCCTCCTTATCCCCTCCTTTTCACTCGGTCGGTTCCCCTCTCTCTTCTTTTCTCTCTCCTCCTTTTCTCTCTCGCCCAAATAGTCTTCCAGTTTTGTTTTGCACATGGTAACTGACATCGAACTTCAACTGTGAAGTCTGTGTCTCTTTGTCTCCTTTCCCGTCTCATCTCTCCATCAAACGGAGAAGGGTGCCAAAAGGAGGAAGAGAGGAGTAAGACAGTGTGCTGATTTGGTGTTTCTGAGAAAAATGTAAAAGGGAATCGATTCATTATAGTCAGATAACCTTTCAACTGGGCCAGTTTATTCCCGCGGTAAGTGTTTCCTTTAAAAAGCTTATTCACCGAGAATCGTTCCTTGGCGGGTTTAAAATATGCATTAGCACACCAGTCTGATGTCAAGGCATAATAAGGAGTTTCACCGCGTCGTGTGTCCCAGCAATGACTGCTTAATACAGAAGCACACATCTCCATATACCTCTCTCTCTCTCGCAGACACATCTCATATCCCTCTTTCTTCCCCTCTTCCGTTTTAATGCCGCTTTTGATTGAAGACTCTGACGAGTGGCTGATCGTTTCCACCTTTCGCACGTTTGCAAATCATTCTCTCAGTTGTGATGCGGAAGATAGATGCTTCTCATCTCTTTTCGACGTGCCTGTTCCATTATTGTCTGCTTGCCTGCAACGAGATGTGATTACTTCTAATGCGGACACAATGAACAGTTGTATTTTACACACTCCTATCCCACTCCAGTTGTTATGCCATCTGCTTCTGGGAACTGTGGGAGTACTGGAGGGAGTAGGGTCAGTGGAACTAATAAAGAAAACCAATCAACCCAAGGAGTGTAAACAAACCACCAGATAATCACAATTAAACCCCCGTGTAGATACCACTGCTCCTCTGAGGATTGTGACATCAATGAAGGGGGAAAGGGACGAAGAGTAGGGTTCGGAAGGAGGAAAAGAAGATGAGGGAAAGCGATGTCTTCATTTAAACTCCCCGCTTGAATCCGATTCCGAGCAGGATGTTTCCGATGTAGCTGTGTGATTAAGGCTAGCAAAGCAGAGCAGCAGACCTAGCTGGATCAGTGCCTTGGCCCTGTCGAAAATCCTATCGCTCATCCCCATGAGCAAGGACAATGATTTCTACCCCCCAGTGGAACAGAGAGAGAGAGGACCCTGGGCTATAGAGCAGAGCTGAAGGGCATTTCCATCGAAAAGGAACCATTAGCATCAGTTCAGAGGAACATGTCAAATTGGGTGTCAAACGAAAGCTACGAGTCTATATGTTTGGGGAATGAAGGCATAGATACATTATTCAACCATTTTCCATCTAAAACGTGTTTTTTGAAGTAAATGCTTTGCTTTTTGGATAAACAGATGGAAAAGGGGTCTTAGAAAACATCTACCAGAAGAATTCTTAAAAAGGTGTCAGAAATGTATCAAAAAACAAATTTGTTGACGTAAAACCCCTGCCAACTAATATCAACACATGGGGAAGTTGTTTATCTGCTGTACGTTTAAGAAATATTGCCTTGTAATTCCGTTACCAAAAAAACCACATATCTTTAAGATAAATTGTATAATTTCTCTCTCTCATGAGGACGGAGGATAATGAGAGTTTACAGAAGAAGCAAGTAATAGTAGACCTACCAATTAGTTGCAGTCAGAGGCGTCATGCCCATAGAGGACAAAGAGGAATGTGACCCCTCAGATTTGTCCTTCGGACCACCCCGCAGCCATCCTCATGTACTTTGTGCTCCCTCAGATTTGTCCTTCGGACCACCCCGCAGCCATCCTCATGTACTTTGTGCTTCCTCAGATTTGTCCTTCGGACCACCCCGCAGCCATCCTCATGTACTTTGTGCTCCCTCAGATTTGTCCTTCGGACCACCCCGCAGCCATCCTCATGTACTTTGTGCTCCCTCAGATTTGTCCTTCGGACCACCCCGCAGCCATCCTCATGTACTTTGTGCTCCCTCAGATTTGTCTTTCGGACCACCCCGCAGCTATCCTCATGTACTTTGTGCTCCCTCAGATTTTTGGGTGCATGATGCCCCTGGTTATAGTGATTTTACTTATATCGATTTTGTTTATGAATTATTAGGTGACTAAAACTAATAATTCCTTTACCAAATTGGTAACGAAATTACCCCAAAAATCTGTCATGGAATTACTGCAACTGAATTTGCTACAATGGGAAATCGTAATAGTTACAATCTACAGTTGGGTCACCTGCTACTTTCCTCCCTTCCACTGGCACACTGTTATGTTCAGCTCATAACTATTTTCTTTGTCTTTCTGTTGACTGGTGGTCAAAGCGAGTCTAGACAACCCCTCCCTCTCTTTCACTCTCTGCCTCTGTTTCTCACTCTCTAGTTAATGTCCCCTCTCCCTGCTCTTACTGACACCTACCACTCTCTTTCCATTTACTGTAACCAGCATCCTCACCCACCGAGCACCGACAGACACCGGACGTCCATGGACTTTGAAAAGTAGTTGACATTTGTTCAGTCCTTCCTGGCTTTGATGTTAACGGCCACAGACTGACTGGACTGGACCAAATCTGAACCTTTTATAGACAAGTTTCACAAGTTTGGATATCACAGTATAGTACAGTACAGTACAGTACAGTTACTAGAGCACAGAGTACAGTACAATACAGTACAATACAGTACAGTACTGAGTACAGTACACTACAGCACAGTACTGTACAGTCAGAACATTACATTACATTACAATACAGTGCCTTGGTCCTGTCGAAAATCCTATCGCTCATCCCCATGAGCAAGGACAATGATTTCTACCCCCCAGTGGAGCAGAGAGAGAGAGGACCCTGGGCTATAGAGCAGAGCTGAAGGGCAGCCATGAGCAGCCAGATCCATCAGCCAGCCATGAGCAGCCAGATCCGTCAGCCAGCCATGAGCAGCCAGATCCGTCAGCCAGCCATGAGCAGCCAGATCCGTCAGCCAGCCATGGGCCGTCCCTCAGTCCGGAGCTGCCGTCCCTCAGTCCGGAGCTGCCGTCCCTCAGTCCGGAGCTGCCGTCCCTCAGTCCGGAGCTGCCGTCCCTCAGTCCGGAGCTGCCGTCCCTCAGTCCGGAGCTGCCGTTCCTCAGTCCGGAGCTGCCCCTTATCCTGGTGCTGCCCCTTATCCTGGTGCTCTCCCTTATCCTGGTGCTGCCCCTTAGTCCGGAGCTGCCCCTTAGTCCGGAGCTGCCCCTTAGTCCGGAGCTGCCCCTTAGTCCGGAACTGCCCCTTAATTCAGTGGGGTTAATGTGGAGGGGGGCCATTTGGAGGAAGCTACGGAGGCGGTTAGTGACTGTGGTGGGGTGGGGACCACGACCAGTGCCGGAGCCGCCACCGTGGAAGGAAGCCCACCCAGACCCTCCCCTAGACTGTGTGCTGGTGCGCCCGGAGTTCGCACCTTAAGGGGGGGTTATGTCACGCCCTGGCCTTAGTATTCTTTGTTTCCTTTATTATTTTAGTTAGGTCAGGGTGTGACATGGGGGAATGTTTTGTGTTTTGTCGGTTTTGGGTGGTTATATGGTAAAGGGGGTGTTGGGTGTAGTGAATGGGTTTGTGTTGAGTGTATGTGTCTAGCTGTGTCTATGTTGGGTGTAGTTGTCTAGGAAAGTCTATGGTTGCCTGAATGGGTTCCCAATTAGAGACAGCTGATTTCTGTTGTCTCTGATTGGGAGCCATATTTAAGGTAACCATAGGCTTTAGTTTGTTGTGGGTAATTGTCTATGTCTGAACGTTTGTAGCCTGTGTATGTGCACGACGTTTATTAGCTTCACGGTCGTTTATTGTTTTGGTTAGTTTGTAAGTGTTTTTGTTTCGTTTTTTCCTTCTTCTCAATAAAAGGAAGATGGCTTATTTTCCAAATGCTGCGTTTTGGTCCGTCTCTCCCCCACACGATCGTGACATTAATTGTTAAACCTTTGCATCACTGTGACTGTTGTCGCGCTGCCTTTGGCTGGAGGTTTGATTGACGCGGCTGCGTCCGTCTGTTGTTGCTTCTGCCTAATAAAGTGTGCGCCTGATCACAACTCTCTGCTCTCCTGCACCTGACTTCTATACCAGTAGCGCACAACCTGACCGGTAGAGTATGGTACAGTACAGTATATTGCTCTGTACTCTACTGTACTGAACTATACTGTACTTTAGTGGAGCAGATATTTAACTGAGTATTTGGAAAACATGGTTGCATAAAAACCTGAGTTTGCATCTGTACAGTTCTTCCACTGAATACTTTTTTCTACATTTTTCAGTGGAAATTGTTAAAAGTAGTCTATACATTTGTATGGTTTGATACACTTTGAAATCAATGGTTTTGATTTGGCATACCTTTTTAAGTGAGTCAAAGCGTAATTCCGTTACCGCAAAATTGCCACGAACTAGAACTCCCTGGGTGCATCCAAAATGACACTCTATTTCTTAGACAGTGCAGTACTTTTGACCAGAGCAAAAGTAGTGCACTATTTAGATAATAGAGTGCGATTTCAGCAGGGCCGGTGTTACAGACGGCCTGAACCGTCCTACTGTACCTCCTGCCCGTCCAAATAAAATATTGAAATATTGATCATTTATTTGACCGAGACACGCACTGACAGAAAGACACATCAATCTCATATAAAGCATTTGAGTGAGCAAAGCAGCACCCCTCTGTCTCAGTATGTGTAGACCATGTATCTGATGCTGTCTGGACAAAAAGACTATGGCACGTCGTACTATTTCTGGCCAGACAGCATCAGATACATGGGCTACATGTATTAAGACAGAGGGGCGCTGTTTCGCTCGCTAGGATGCCTTCTCCGGTGAGAGAGGAAGAAGCGAAGCGAGAGGGCTCACTCTCCCAAAATATGTCCAGAATAAGCCCAATGGATTTCTCTGGGCTTAATACGCAGACCTAAGCATGTTGCCTGCCTTCCTGCCTTTGGGACAACAACTCCCATTGTTATAGCGGAGACATGAGCATCTTGTCATTATGTACCGATCTCTGGTTTCAGCCACTTGCGAATTGGAAAGGAATGTTGGCAGGTACACAATGCACTGTTTGGATGCTGGCTTCCCCTAAATTAAATTGATGTTTTGCCATAATTATATAATTACTCCTGTCTAAATAAAATCATTCAAAATACTTCACCAGAAAGCATGACTTAGCCACAGAGGATCATTAGCTAAATAAATCACAATTTCGTAGACCTATATCTATTTGGGCAGCGTGCGTGGCGATAGGCCTAGCTGATAATTGAGTTGCGGCTGACAGTGAAAAGCATCTAAAATCCGTGTGAATTTATTGTGTCTTGAGTATTATTAAACATTTTGAGACAAGGGGCCTCCCGAGTGGCGCAGTGCCTCTCTGGGTCCATCTTGAGGCGTCACTACAGACCCGGGTTCGATCCCAGGCTGTGTCACAACCTGTCGTGACTGGGAGTCCAATACGGCGGCACACAATTGGCCCAGCGTCATCTGGGTTAGGGGAGGGTTTGGCTGTGAAATAAACCCTCCCTGAATACTTGAATTTTTTTTTAAATAAGTGACCTTCCCCTATACCCAAAATAATAATTAAAACATAAAGTGGATAGCAGAGCACATGCCTATCTTTAACCATCACTTCTTGGACAGACCAGAGCCTTAGATATGCAGTTTTAGAAACTGCAGGAATTTTTATAGTGCACAGGGCTGCTGTGCAGAAGTTTGTCCACCACTGTGGACAAGAGTAGGGTGTAAATATCACCTGTATAGTAAAAGCATTTCATTAATCTATCATCGTATTTGCAGGTCCGAGAAATAGCCTTTTGTAAAAATGTCATGTAATTCTACGTCATTTTACATATTAGCAGAATTCATTTTAATAGCACACAAATTACCAAAATTACAGGCTAAGAATGGATAGAGAGATGTGTTCTTCTAATCATATTTCTCCAATGCCAAATCAGTGTGTTTGTTTGCAACAAAACTATCCCTGTTTGCAAATCATTTAATCGGGAATCATTCGGAATCTGAGCATTGTCATTTCTAAAGTTAGGCCTACCCTTCCACCCGACTATTAGGCCTACCAACGCAGATTTTTTAAAACTTTAACAACTGGCTACTCTTCTTCCATGGCTTAACCCAACGAGAGAAGGTGACAAGTGTTTCTCTAAAAGCTGTCTGGGTTTAAACGGCTTCTATTGTACAGAAAGTGAATAGCTTAATCAATTGATAGTGGCAGAATTAGATTACTTCCCAAGCAAAGTCTAAAAATGTTTCTATAAAAGATAGCTCAGCCTCTGAATGTCAAAGAAACTAAACAATGATATTCCCATATGCATCGGAGTCACGTCATTCCCAAGTATTTTCCAGCTTGTTTATAGCATAAAGCATTGCGGACCGTAGCGCTGTTATAGTTCACTTTCTTTAATCGGATCTGTTTAATTTTCTTCAAAATCGTAAAGGGAAATTTCACCCTGGCTCTGCCACGGCATATAGTCATTACTATATTAACAACATTACTTTTTTGTCATAAACGTCAACATGATCTAAATCACAAGCTAGAACTAGCACATTTTCATTTCACTGGTAGAATCGGGAAGTTTCGACTTCCTGTATATTCGGCTGCTCATAGCGAACCACAAAGCCTGGCATTCACAGCGAATGCAGATACCGCCCCACTAGGTAGATGGGGCGTGCCCACATACTTGGATGATGATGATTGTTAACCTTGAACCACCAACACGGTTATCTCAGAACTTCTCTAGGCAAGATTGTTTTGAAAACGTTTGTTTTTTACTAACATCTGTTATCATGCCCGTGTGATGTTCTTTGTCTGGCTGTGCTAATTTCAAACAAGAGTTTTACCCCGATGCTGCCAGTGGCTTGCGGCTATCAAGAATGATGCTTACGGTGACCAAAGATTATCAAAGGGATTTTCAGGCTGAACTGATGGGGAATCCATTTCGACAACAGCTGAGAAGTAATGCTTTACCATATTTGTTTTCCTTCACAACAAACCTGAAGATTCTCAATTAGATGTAACATAACGTTAGCTAGCGTATTAGGCCTAGGTAAGTTGCAATCCTGTATTGAACTCTGAAAGCCATCAGACTTTCAATCAATTTAACTTATGCCATGGTAGTCACTGCTACACTGGTACTTTCAGCAGAGTAAACATGTTTGTTTATTCGTTTTATCTTTGACTAGAGTTAGCTAAATAATAGTAGCTACATTTGGTAGCTATCTATTCCGCCCTTGTCTGGAAACACTCCGTTACTAAAAATAGAATTGTCGATCTAAATAACTAGCTCTCTGTTTGTATGTTGGTAGCAATGATAAATGTGCATAAATCCTCTATGGTTGGTTAGTTGGTTCTCAACTGCCAATTTAGTGATGCTAGCTAGCTAGCTGACAGGAAGCTAACAATATTGAAATGTCTATGTTAGGTGTGCTAAGCTAGCCAGTGTAATGGAGATCAATATAATTAGTGTTGTGGTTAAATTGTGAATTGTTGTGTGTTTTGTTGTAGGTGGTACAGAATCTCTAGCTCCGCACAAGGTGATGGCTAAGATAGCTCAATTTATAGTAAGCATGGCATTAACATGAATTGGGTATTGTTTGTATGGGTTTGTGTTATGAGGTTACAGGTGGTATGATGTACCTTCCAGATACATTTGGTCTACCACTTTTCTCTTTGTAAAACTCAGGTTATCTGGAGTCTTTCCACAGTGCCCTGATGAAAAGTATCCCAAAGCGGCGGCATTTTGGGTACACGTTTGGGTACACGAGCATGAGGGAGGGGACACACCTTATGGAGCACAACAAGATTGTGGGACAGAAACCAGCAAGGCTCACTGAAAGGTATAAAATCAGGACTACAACAATAATGACACAACCACCTCATTCTTCTCTCTGCAGATTCACAAAACACAATACAAAGACATGTCTACAAATATCCCCTGCCAACGGCTACTATTGACAAGCATGATCTGTCAAAGTCAATGGGCTGGGAGAGGTATACAGGTATGTCTTTGAGACGAAAGGGGGGTTTTGGTTGTGCACGGTTGTGTTTAGAGTTGGGCCGACCCCAATTAGTCCACTGGTCGATTGTTTGGTCGATACGCTGTTGGTCAAACAATACATATTTTTAGTCGAGCAGTAGCAAATACATATACAGTACCAGTCAAAAGTGTGGACACACCTGCTCATTCAAGGGTTTTTCTTTATTTTTACTGTTTTCTACATTGTGGAATACTGTTTTTTTTTTTTTTTTTTTACTGTTTTCTACATTGTGGAATCAAATCTATGAAATAACACACATGGAATCATGTAGGAACCAAAAAAGTGTTAAACAAATCAAAATCTATTTTAGATTTTAGATTTTTCAAAGTAGCCACCCTTTGCTTTGATGACAGATTTGCACACTCTTGGCATTCTCTCAACCAGCTTCACCGGGAATGCTTTTCCAACACTCTTGAAGGAGTTCCCACATATGCTGAGCATTTGTTGGCTGCTTTTTCTTCACTCTGCGGTCCAACTCATCCCAGACCATCTCAATTGGGTTGAGGTTGGGGGATTGTTGAGGCCAGGTCATCTGATGCAGTACTCCATCACTCTCCTTCTTGGTCAAATAGCCATAACATAGCCTATAGGTGTGTTGGGTCATTGTCCTGTTGAAAGACAAATGATAGTCCCACTAAGCGCAAACCAGATGAGATGGTGTATTGCTGCAGAATGCTGTGGTAGCCATGTTTGTGTCTTGAATTCTAAATAAATCACTGACAGTGTCACCAGCAAAGCACCCCCACACCATCACACCTCCTCCTCCATACTTCACGGTGGGAACCACATATGCGGAGACCATCCGTTTACCTACTCTACATTTCACAAAGACATGGTGGTTGGAGCCAAAAATCTCAAATTTGGACTCATCAGACCAAAGGACAGTTTTCCACTAGTCTAATGTCCATTGCTTGTGTTTCTTGCCCCAAGCAAGTCTCTTCTTCTTATTGGTGTCCTTTAGCAGTGGTTTCTTTGCAAATCATACAATGTGATTTTTGTTTTAGATTCCGTCTCTCACAGTTGAAGTGTACCTATGATAACAATTGCAGACCTCTACATGCTTTGTAAGTAGGAAAACCTGCAAAATCGGCAGTGTGTCAAATACTTGTTCTCACCACTGTATATATATATATATATTTATATATTATGGCACACCAGACACCTGTCTGATTTGCGCCCATCTCAGTTAACTAATCCATTGCGGAGGCTGCGGGGATGTCACAGTTCAATAAGAAGGGGAGTCTGGCTAAAATGCACAATACACGTCTCTCTCCTGCCAATTTGTGCATATTCATTGTTTCTTTCATAACTTCATTGTGTGAATTGTTTGCTTTTGATTGTTGGTGTCTATCAATTCCTCATTGCATATGTCACCAGTAGTACATTTTCCTTTATTCCTACAATTTCTAATCTACAATGTTTATTTAGTTATGGTAATTTCTGTTAATGCATTCAATATATTATTATTCCAGTCTTTTACCATTCTCATTGTCGGAGTGGACACGTTGATTGCAGAGCGCACAACCAATGCTTGTGAGGAACAAGTTTTGGTTTATTTAATTCCAGTTACGAGTTTTGTCAATTTAGTCATTGTCTTTTGTTTGGAGCGCTCCTGTCCATGTTGAATAAGGACCCGCACCTGATTACACATAGAATTAGGCCTAGAAGTAGGCCATGTAAATGTGCCTATTTGGGGATCTGATAGTATTTCTGATTGGCATAATGCACCACCACTAATGAGCTGTGGAGCTTCTCAAAGTAATGTTTTCTTCAACTCAAACAGCAAGCAAACAATGTCTGTTTTTACATCCATTGAGAATGACAACAGTTCCTCAATGTATTTGGAACATGTTTCCAGCTCTCTCCCTTTCAATAACCACTCAGCATGAAAGATAAAAAAATCATACCTGATGACCTCTTATCCCTTGCGCAAATAGCCTACAGCTGTGTCTGTCCTGGCTAGGGGAAACTCTGAGGGGACAGAATATTTTATACAATGTTGCAAATTTTCTAGTGCAAGCTTCAGGCCTGAACCAAGTTGATAGTTGACACAATGTTTCAAGTTTGTTGCAGAAAGGCCACGTATAGCCAATGTGATTTATAGGATATTTACTTTTGTCAGGCTATTTTCTACCTGCAATTGTTTTATTTGTTGGCTATTTTTACATAGTTGGCAATGGCAATAGAAGTTACAAACCTAAAAAGTATCATTTTCATTTAGATTTGAATAGAATTTTGATTAACCCCATGACAATGATTTTGAAATAGAAAGACGTTATTATAAATTAAATGAAACAGTTCCATGAAAATGTGCAAATGAAAACCATAACTGTAACGCAGTTCGGTAGAAATGGTAAGATAAATTGGCATTCCACGTGTGAAAGGTTGCCAAATCCTTGAGTAGTCTATTAACCGGCAACTTCAAGAGTGTAACGGCAGAATCTGCAAAAGCCAGCAGGAGCTGGAGGAGGATGGTTGCGTCAGGGTAAGGTTTTTTTCTTCTGGTTATCTTGATCTCTGGCTCCCTCTTGAGTCATTTGTGTCTTATTTCATTAAACAGCTTAAAGCATCAGATAAACTCAATAGATATAGTTGATTTTATTAAAACACATAGGGTGTGTCTATATATGGAACGATAAACTTTTTAAAATGTAGTCTAATCGATTGGTCGAAAGACCAAATTAATTTCAGTTGACGAAGATTTGTTTTTGTCGGGGACAGCCCCAGAATATAGACAGTAAATGTATTGTTGTGTATGAGAATGATTGAAAGGTGCCATTTCTCCTCAATCTCCTATACACAACAATACATTCTGTGTAAGAACTGCCCTCCTAAGACTTTTCACACCTTCTGCAGCCCCCAGCCACTTTGTTGACTAATCTTTCCTCTCAGAAGCAGCTCCCAATGTCCCTAATTGTCTCTAAGTACCTCCCTAAAAAGTGTAAAAAGGTAACACCACAACCATCTCTTTCCAGCAAATCTCCTGCAAGAGGTCCAAAGAGTTGGTAGTTAAGGTCTGCGAGCTTATAGAACTCACTTCCGTCATCATGACGTGTTTTGAGAGGCTAGTTAAGGATCATATCACTTATACCTTACCTGACACCCTAGACCCACTTAAATCTGCATACCGCCCCAATGAATCCACAGACGAAGCAATCGCCATCGCACTGCACACTGCCTGTCCCATCTGGACAAGAGGAATACCTATGTAAGAGTGCTGTTTATAGACTATAGCTCAGCCTTCAACACCATAGTACCCTCCAAGCTCATCATTAAGCTTAGGTCTGACCCCCGCCCTGTGCAACTGGGCCCTGGACTTCCTGTCGGGCCGTCCCCAGGTGGTGAAGGTAGGAAACAACATCTCCACTTTGCTGATCCTCAACACAGGGGCCCCACAAGAGTACATGCTCAGCCCCTCCTGTACTCCCTGTTCACTCATGACTGTGTGGCCACGCACACCTCCAACTCAATCATTAATTTTGCAGATGACACAACAGTAGTAGCCCTGATTACTAACAATGACGAGAAAGCCTACAGGAAGGAGGTGAAGGCCCTGGCAGAGTGGTGCCAGGAAAATAACCTCTCCCTCAACGTCAACAAAATGAAAGAGCTGATTGTGGACTTGAGGAAACAGCAGAGTGAACACGCCCCTATCCACATCGACTGGACCACAATGGAGAAGGTGAAAAGCTTAAAGTTCCTTGGCATACACATCATTGACAAACTAAAATGGTCCACCCACACAGACAGTGGTGAAGAAGGAGCAACAGCACCTCTTCAACCTTAGGAAGCTGAAGAAATTCGCCTTAGCCCCTTAGACCCTCACAAACTTTTACAGATGCACAATTGAAAGCATCCTGTCGGACTGTGTCACCGCCTGGTACGGCAACTGCACCGCTCTTAACCGCAGGGCTCTCCAGAGGGTGGTGCTGTCTGCCCAACGCATCACACTGCATGCCCTCCAGGACACCTACAGCACCCGATGTCACAGGAAGGCCAAAAAGATCATCAAGGACACCAACCACCCGAGCCACTGCCTGTTCACCCCGCTACCATCCAGAAGGCGAGGTCAGTACAGGTGATGGACCGAGAGACTGAAAAACAGCTTCTATCTCAAGGCCATCAGACTGTTAAATAGCCATCACTAGCCGGCTACCACCCAGTTACTCAACCCCGCACCTTATAGGCTGCTGTCCTATATACATATATATGGAATTACTGGTCACTTTAACAATGGAACACTTTAATAATGTTTTTAACTGCTTTACTAATTTTACTGTTTAATTTTACTGTTTAATGCTTTACTAATTTTCTATGTGTCACGTTCCTGACCTTATTTTCCTTTGTTTAGCTTTGTTTAGTTGGTCAGGACGTGAGCTGGGTGGGCAGTCTATGTTATGTGTTTCTATGTTTAGGTTCATTGGTAATTGGTCTTATATGGTTCTCAATCAGGGACAGGTGTTTGACGTTTCCTCTGATTGAGAACCATATAAAGGTAGGCTGTTCACACCGTTTGTTTATGGGTGATTGTTTCTGTGTCCGTGTATGTACCACACGGGACTGTTTCGTTTGTTTAGTCTGTTCCTGTTCGTGCGTTCTTCGTGTAATGTAAGTTCTCATGTCCAGGTCGGTCTACGTCGTTTTTGTTATTTTGTAATTTATTCAAGTGTGCTTCGTGTTCGTCTTGTTTGAATAAATTCATTATGTACTCCACAAAAGCTGCGTTTTGGTCCGATCCCTGCTCCTCCTCAGACGAGGAGGAGGAGAACAATCGTTACAGTATGTATATACTGTATTCTATTCTACTGTATTTTAGTCAATGCCACTCCGACATTGCTCGTTCTAATATTTATATATTTCTTAATTCCATTCTTTCACTTTAAGATTTGTGTGTATTGTTGTGAATTGTTAGACACTACTGCACTGTTGGAGCTAGGAACACAAGCATTTCGCTACACCCGCAATAACATCTGCTAAATATGTGTATGTGATCAAGAAAATAATATTTGATTTGATTTGTGGATACAGGAGTCTCATAAAGTGCAGTTGCAGTTGGTCCATTTAATTGAGAAAATGCTCTGTTATTAAAATAAATACTTTTTTTTTTCTCCATGAAGTAATACAACAAAGTGTACACTTCCATCTTGTCTAGTACACGTCTTCTCTCATTGATCGAGACAGGTGGGTTTCCACCCCAAAGTGCTGCATGTCATGATGACAGACACCTTTCCCGATCAACGAGAGAAGAATTGAAATAGACAAGAAAAGAAAATCTGTTATGTCATGACGTTTTTTATCCAGCGTGGACTTTACTCACATAAAACGGTTGGATGGAAACCTGGTTAATGTCAAGCCATTTTGAGGATGCTGGAATTAAATTTTGGACTAATATGCTCAGGCCTACAGGATACTTTTGAAGACGTCTCATCAAACTAAAACATTGTGACTGGTTGTGTTTATGCCACATATACAAAGGATAAATGACAAAAGGATAAATGACAAACCCATAAAACACAGAAATCCATAAAAGCGACCAACTCTAAATAAAACAATGAACTGTTTGAAACTTACCGATTACAAAACATGTGTGATTTACCATAGAACCCGTAGAACCCATAGTAGACCTGTCTTAACACATCCCCCTACAGAGTAGGTGACCCTTAAGTGAGGTTCTGCGGTTGCAAAAATCAGATCACACCAACTACTCTTTACTAAACGTATCATGCATTATGTACATTTGATACATTTCTCTGCAGTATTTCAGCTACAATTTGTTTCTCACACATTCTAATCTTGCAGCACCAATGTTCTGTAAACATCAGGAAGTTCGTTTTTCACCAGATACAACGTTAACACTCGCTGTCCTTCTTGGTCCTTGTACCTTCAGCAGTCTGATGTCAATATTGTCAACAGATATGAACGTTGAGTCGACCAGTCTACCTCATCATAGCACAAATAGACACTGGCAGAACATATATTGTACAGAAAGGGAGATATAGCTATATATAAATACCCTGCTAACATTAACATAAACTTTATTCATCTTCAATTTATACAATTAACTTTTCTCAGTATGGTCCCTGTTTGTTATGGTCTTATACTGTTACGAGTGGCATGTTAATGACAGGTTGGTAGGCCTATCTCAATGCATTTTTTAAGTCTCGATTATTATATATTTCCTAGTGTGAAGACCCCCACAATCAACTCGATACCCCAAATAAACAAAATAAATTACGGGCAGGCTTGACTCCCCCCTCGCTCCTGGCACTAAACCAATCATCTCTTCAATTCTTCTTTCCGATAATTTATAGTTCAGAACTAAACCTATGGCTGTGAGGCCTCACCAGAAAGTCAGAACAGGTGGCATTCAACACCATTAAAGTCAGTCTGTTCTTTCCCTTTTCTTTCCCTGTACTTCAGACTCATCATTTAAAAACATTTCAAGCATTCTTTGAAGCAGGTTTACATTGTTTTTCAGTTGACTGTATTTCTCACCAGGAGAATTTACATCGGTGAAACCACATTTTTTTTAATTTGTGTGTCCTTTAAGTGTCCATCCTTTCTCACCCGTGAAGAACCTACTAAAACCAAATAAAAAGACCACACACAATAATTCAGACACGGTATTAACACCACTAACAAATATTCATATGGCCTTTCTTAATTTGGGAGCCCCCTTAACTGCTGGATTCAGGTACCTGTACACCTGCAGAATTACTGCAGGTGTACAGGTACTACTCTCCCAAGAAAGCAGGCCTCACTGCTTTCCCACCCGTATCTAGCTTGTTTTCCTGACCCAAAACTCCAACCATCCGCCTGGCTCGTTGTTCATGTCCCACCACACTCTTTATCCATTTTGACACGTGTTTCAGAATGTGTGGATAACAAGTAACTTTGTTCCACCGTGCCGAAAGATGCAGAGAACATCAAACAGGGGGGAAATGGGAGAGAAACCTTTCATTAACTATAACAACATTACTGTGCATCAATCAGCATAAATCTTCATAGGCTTAATGCCATAGGAACGTAGGGGTGTACAGTTTGCTACTGTAATGCAAGTATTTATTTTCCCAAGGCACTGTTAGTTAAGTAACCCATATCTTTCAGGGGGGTAGCTTTAATTCCATCGTATTTATATGTCTTGCATTCACACTCCAAAGCCATCAACATTACTTCATTTTTGCTTTTGCCTTTGCATTTCTTCAGCCCTGACCACCAGGCTATTCCACTGTTCCGAGACATTATATTCTTCCCATCCAATTCATCCTTGCTCAGGTCTTCAGAGACCCCTTATCGTCGCTTGTATTTTAGCTTGCATTCATGTCATTTGTTCCCATTTGCCGCGTTTCATAAAGAAAGTATTCATTTTCGATGAAATTTCGGGGGACAAACAGGCCATTCTTATTTCTGGAAGCCATTATTGTCTCTTTAGACTTGAGAATCAATCGAAATACAACAATAATTTACCAACGAGTAGCTTGCCCTTATCTTAATGTGCTGATTCTTCCGCTTGAAATCTATCTTTAAATCAATGTAACCATAATTCTGTAAAGAGCAATTAACGTTCATCCAATGGAAACAATTACACGGTCTAATACCAGAGCCACATTGTTATATTTGACATAAAGCACCACACATTCCAGGATTTAATTTAACACTAAAAGTTGAGCATCGATGGTGATATTAAATCACTATATTATGAGAGAGGAGGAACAGATTTCTCTCCTCTGCTACACAGAGGGGATGGTAACCTTCGTCGTTACTTTCCTGATCCGACATACACTTTATCATTTCCTCACCGCTAGCTAACTATTGACAACAAACGTATCAGCAACAATTAACAGTATCTAGTAGTATTGAGGAATCACTTTACAATTAGGCTACTGTCTATCACTATAGACAGCAACACATATTTCTTTCGCAGCACTCGGCACTGCTCTTAAACTATATGAGTCACACTCATTCAATGGCTCAACGTATGCCACTATCTTTCACAGTAGACGGCAACATTAATTTAGTATGATGTGATAGGTTTGGTATCGTTATATATAAGACAGATGGCTACTTAAGGCAAAATGAAAGAGGAGTGGATGGGTGGGTGAATAACGCGAATGTCTAGCAACTCAAAGGGTGTGAGTTTGAATCTCATCATGGAAAACGTTCTCATTTAGCTAATTAGCAACTTTTCCACTACTTACTGCTTTTCAGCTACTTTGCAACTGTTATGTTTGTTCCTTGTATAACGACAAACCGGGGTGTAGGTTTAACTACTTTTAATGAACATATACTTCAGCAGAAAACTCCTTGTTTAGCCATGCAAGGCATTCTTCAACCACCTGCCCCCCCCCCCCCGCATAGCCTGCTGGGTAACGTAGTCTAAATGTTATTAACACATAACACAGCAACAACTTAGCATGTTAGCTAAGCCTAACCCTAACCGTAACCCTTTTAGCTAACCCTTGACCTAACCCTAACTGTAGCTCTTTTAGCTAACCCTTCCCCTAATCTAACCTTAACCCTTTAACCTAACAGCTAAACTTAACCCTAACCTTAACCCTAACCCATAGCAAACTAGCTAACATTAACCACCTAGCTAGAATTCGTAATATACTATAATACAAATTGTAATTCGTAACATGTCGTATGAAATGTGTGATGCACATCCACAGATGAATACATACCATACCAAACACAACACATCATACTAAATGGAGTGTCTCGGATTTACGTAGGCCTACAGAATAATACGAAATGCTCTGAGACCAGGTTGCTCAGCCATGTCATTCAGATGGAGCTTCAATTTAATCATTCCCTCTAGGCTACCGTAATTGTATTGCAATACACTCAGGGGTGAAAGTAGATTTAATTTATTCCTGGTACGAGACCGCCTATGTGTGCACGCGCGTGCACCCCAAAAAATGAATGGCCCCAACAGCCCCAGCTCTGGACGTTCTGCTGCCCTTGGGCTCCAACAAAGGCTCCAACAAAGCCCTATTGTTGTTAGTGAAGTCGAATTAAAATGAAGACAAGTGTTGAAATGAATTACTTTCAGCACCATTTGCTGTCCACCTCTGTTTGATTATGCCGCAGCCGCTCCAAAGCTGATGTCTGCCCGCTTGCCTTTTTAGTTGTCTTTCTCCTGCACTCTCTCTCCTCATTGATAAGTTAATGATTTAAAAAGTGTCTGCTTCATTACATTGTAATAGGCTATATTTGGTCTCCTGTCTATGGGCTACAGAAAAACCACATAGGCTACTACTCTTTCTACCGTACGTACTTTATTTTCAATACATTTTATAGCACGTTGGTGGAGCGGCGCAGCGCTGCGTCTCTCCAACAGCACCCCGGAGAGGCGCGCTGGGCATGGACAAGCTAAATATTTAGCGCCCGTGCCTTTGTCAAAGTGGCTAATGGTTATCATGGGGCGGCATCAGCGCTCACCTAAATAGCCCTCATGCCACTGGGTGAGAGAAGCTATCATTGTTTTGGGGCAGAATATTGTTGAGGCGTTATGTGTTGTTGGAGGTTCGTCTTGGTCAGTTTAGCTCGGAAAAGGCTGCCCTCATCAAACTGCTGCTCTAGGTGGCTGCCTAATCCTGCCTAATGGGCGGGCTGGCCTTGGGGCCTAAACATAGAATTTTATTTACAATCCCTATTAATTCAATAGCATCTCTGTGGGTCTATTCATGAAAATGTGTTATTTAACTTTTAAAGTGTATTACCTTTTATTGTGGCATAAACACAACCAGTCATTATGTTTTCATGTGATGACATGAAAACATTTGTTTCAAACAATCCCTTCAAAAGACTTTTACTAGGCTACCAGCGCACGTTCAACTGATTCGTTCTGGCACCGGCCCTGTATTTCAGACACATCTCCTGTTATGGGAGAACCCCCTGCTCTGTGACTGTGACTCTGTGCCCTGCAATTCCCCCACACCCTGCTGTGTGTCCTGCTCCACGCCTGTGCACCTCCCACATCTGATTCCAGAGGTGTGCCCCTGTTGCCAGTAGCAACACAGTGTCAGACTGAAGTCCCAGCCCCTCGCTGTGTTCTAATTAGGGATTCAACCTCTACCAGCAGCAGAACCTTCTCATGGTGACAAATAAACAGCAGTGTCTCTATTCATCCTGACCTAAACAAACAAACAAACAAACAAACAAACAAACAAACAGCCCTGCAGCCTGGTGGTGGCGGTGGGACGCTTGACTGCATAGGCACATACACAGAGTAGTCATTTAGGAGAAACCCTGTCCCAGTAACACTCCATAACCCCATGCAAGCAGATCTATATGGGCTACAGCTACAGCCAGTGGCGGCCCGTCATTCAGGGCAGGTGGGACATGCGGTGGGACAAAGTAAAAAAATATATATAGATAATAAAGCCGCATACAAACATGGTCCCTTCTTTTCTTTCTTGAGTAAGGCAGCTCCAAAATGCAGGCGTCTCAGCCTAGCTCAGTGCTTTCTGTGGTGGAGGGGCAGGCAGTGGAAAATACAGAGCGTAGGGGTTGGTAATGTTTTCTAGTTGAGCCATGATTGGCTCAGTGTTCTGTCACTCATGGGGACACTACATCGCCGCAAAATCTACAGGGAGAGCTCAACAATTCTACAGGGAGAGCTCAAACGTGCCCATCCAAGAAGGCTCATTGTCATTGGCCACAGATAAAATTATGTCAAATCACCTTATATCTACCGTAGCTTTGATTGAACTGATCATGTCAACATCATACTTTCAAAATCTTAGCTAGCAAGCTAGACAAGCAGTCGTTATCGTGAATCAAGTCGACAATCTACTGGCAAATCCTTTTCAAACCTTGTCATATGAAGATAAATGGTAGATACAATGAATTGGTGCTTATCGGCCATTTGATATAAACATTTTAATTTAAATTGTATTTTATTTAACCTTCTAACTAGGCAAGTCAGTTAAGAACAAATTCTTATTTACAAGGATGGCCTACAACATTACACGTTACAAGTTGGAAATTGCAAATTCAACAATGAGTGATTTGAAAAGGAATCAGTGGCTAACTGCAAGCGTTGCAAAGCAATCACTAGCCTGCTATTCAGTGGAGAGGGTGTGTGGTCCAAGTCTGGGTTTAAGGGTCTCTTTCCCAAGCTTTCACATGCATTCACATGCAACACCATAGGCCAGAAAAGTTTGAATACATTGGCCATCCTGTCAATCTAGCAAGACTTCTGCCGTGTTCAAAACAACTGGAAACTCGGAACTGGGAAATATCAGACTTCAGTGAGATCAAGACAACTGGGAACTTGGAAAAAAACTAGCTCCGACTGGGAAAATACATTTTGAACGGTCATCCATCTCTGAATTCCAAGTCGGGAACTTTCTAGAGCTCCGGCCAGAAGATCACTGACGTCATGATTCAACCTTGTTTTTTTCCGAGTTCCCAGTTGTCTTGAAAGCACTGTAAATCCAGAGAATGCCAGACTTTGATGACAAAGTTTGATGACAAAATGTGCCCATAAGAAGGACTGTGCCCCCAAAATGTGCCCACCTCCTTCCTGTTCAAGTGAGCACAACACAAGGTCAGTCCAAAAATGTCTTGTATGCGCTGCATAAATTATGTAATATGCCAGGGAGATATGTATACTGTAGCTGAGAAAGTAATACAACGTGTATGTTGTGTAGTAAGCTGTTAGTATCCCATGTGCCTCACCCTAATAATCTGGTCCATTTCTCCCTCATAACTTAGCCTACTGTACTGATGCACATATAATATTTCTCTAAAACAGGCTATAGGGTATAAGAGCTTTCATTGTCTGCTTATCTGCCCCCTTTATTTATCCTACGGTTCAGACTTGGTGTACAGGGAGAATACTGTAAGAACGGCCCATGTTCTGAATTATGTTATATTGAGTATGTCCTTCTTAGCTCGCTCATTAATGTTCTAATCAAAATTACGGATTGCCTCTTATCCGCTCATCGTTCCCTTATGCCATAGTTTGTACATCTCATTTGTCAGTAGAAACCACATGTTTAAGCAAGTCAGCCATATCAGCTATGTTTTTTTTTTAAATGCAGTAAATTAACCTGAATGAACTGTTTTGCTGCCAGACAAGGCTACGCTGAATCGCCAGGTGTAGCGGTGGTAAGGATTCACTCCATGGTGCTGAAAAGAAAGCTCTGCTGTTAGGACAGCTTTATGTGGGCCATAACAGTTTGTAGGCACCGTTTGTCACCGTTATAGTGTAATTAATGTATTGTTTAGTGTTGTTTTGTGTAGTGGCTTTGCTGGCATGCATCTAAACATTTTTGGGGGAAGTTTGTCCCACCAAGATTTACATGCTAAAATCGCCACTAGCTACAGCTACGGCTAAATTAAATGCCAACAGGAATAATATGAAGTGCCGGTGGTATATCTGGGCCATATAGCCGCTAAAATCAGCTTTATTTGGAAACGCAGTAGTTCAACCTAGTTTGGCCGAAACAAATTGTGACAGAGACGGATTAAGGCAAATGTATTACACATTGTGCAAAGGACCATGGGTATGCTGTGGTGGAGTCTGTCGTTAGTCATCTATTATCTGATCCTCCAGGTTGTTTTTCTTCCAGGTCTTATTAGCCCTGGTCAAAAGTAGGGCACTAAATAATAGGATGCCATTTGGGATGAAGCACAGGTAGGAATGGAGGGCACTTAGGTAGTGGATGAAATACAATAGAGTCTCCTGGTTGTGGAGACAAACTGCCAAACAATTTCTCTAAAAAGACTGCTTCTGAACAAGCTTAATATTGGCCCATTTCAGTCTTTTAAATATAAAAACACCCAGATGTGACGGCCCCAAATGTCTGCCAGGACTTTGATCTCAGATTTGATGCAGCTATTTATAGATATCCTGTACTTAATCCTCTTGTCAGTGGTGGTTAGGAAGAAAGAAAGCTGGTAAGTATTCACACCCCTTGACTTTTTACAAATGGTCTTATGTTACAAAGTGGGATTAAAATGTATTTAATTGTCGTTTTTTTGCCAACGATCCACACATGATAGGATTGGCCACCCCTCAGAGCCTGGTTCCTCTCTAAGTTTCTTCCTGGGTTCCTGCCCTTCAATGGAGTTTTTCCTAGCCACAATGCTTCTCCATCTGCATTGCTTGCTGTTTGGGGTTTTAGGCTGGGTTTCAGTATATGCACTTTGACATCTGCTGATGCAAAAAGGGATTTATAAATACATGTGATTGATTGATTGACTGATTAATGTCAAAGTGGAAGAGAAATTATACAATACACAGTATTTTTTTAAATAAAAAATAAAACACTAGTATAGCTTGATTAGATAAGTATTCAACCCCCTGAGTCAATACATACAGTCCCTTCAGAAAGTATTCAGACCCCTTGACCTTTTCCACATTTTTTTTACGTTACAGCCTTATTCTAAAATTGATTAAATAAAAATGTTTCCTCAGCAATCTACACATAATAACCCATAATGACAAAACAGAAATATCATATTTACATAAGTATTGAGAACCTTTGCTATGAGACAAAATTGAGATCAGTGGCATCCTGTTTCCATTGATCATCCTTGAGATGTTTCAACAACTTGATTGGAGTCCACCTGTGGTAAATTCAATAGGTTGGACATGATTTGGAAAGGTACACACGTGTCTATATAAGGTCCCACAGTTGACAGTGCATGTCAGAGCGAAAACCAAGCCATGAGGTCAAAGGAATTGTCTGTAGAGCTCAGAGACAGGATTGTGTCGAGACACAGCTCTGGGGAAGGGTACCAAAACATTTCTGCAGCATTGAAGGTCCCCAAGAACACAGTGGCCTCCATCATTCTTAAATGGAAGAAGTATGGAAACACCAAGACTCTTCCTAGAGCTGGCCGCCCGGCCAAACTGAGCAAACAGGGGAGAAGGGTATTGGTCAGGGAGGTGACCAAGAACCCGATGGTCACTCTGACAGAGCTCCAGAGTTCCTCTGCGGAGATGGGAGAATCTTCCAGAAGGACAACCATCTCTGCAGCACTCCACCATTCAGGCTTTTACAGTAGAGTGGCCAGAAGGAAGACACTACTCAGTAAAAGGCACATGACACCCCGCTTAGAGTTTGCCAAAAGGCACCTAACTCTCAGACCATGATTAACAAGATGTTTTGGTCTGATGAAACCAAGATTGAACTCTTTTGCCTGAATGCCAAAGAGTTCTGGAGGAAACCAGACACAGCTCATCACCTGGCCAACACCATCCCTATGGTGATGCATGGTGGTGGCAGCATCATGCAGTGGGGATGTTTTTCAGCAGCAGGGACTGGGAGACTAGTCAGGACCGAGGAACAGATGAACGGGGCAAAGTACAGAGAGATACTTGATGTCAACCTGCTCCAGAGCGCTCAGGTCCTCAGACTGTTCACCTTCCAACAGGACAACGACCCTAAGCACACAGCAGAAGTGGCTTCGCCAAGCTTGCAGTGTCATACCCAAGTAAACTCGAGACTGTAATTGCTGCCAAAGGTGCTTCAACAAAGTACTGAGTAAAAGGTCTGAATATTTATGTTAAAAAAATATATACATTTGAAAACATTTCTAAAAACCTGTTTTTGCTTTATCATTATGGGGTATTGTGTGCAGATTGATGAGGGGGGGAAACTATTTAATCAATTTTAGAATAAGGCTGTAACGTAACAACATTTGGAAAAAGTCAAGAGGTCTGAATACTCTCCAAATCCACTGTATTAGAATCACCTTTGGCAGCTAAGTCTCTGGAATCACCTTTGGCAGTAAGTCTCTAAGAGCTTTGCATACCTGGATTGTACAATATGTGTCCATTATTAGTTTAAAAAAACTCAAGCTATCAGAACTCAAGTTAAGACCCAGATGCAGACCGTTCGAATCACAGAAGTTTATTTACAAAACAGGGGGGCAGGCAAACGACAGTTAAAGGGCAGGCAGAGGTCGGTAATCCAGGGCAGAGACCGTAAGGTACAGAACGGAAGGCAGGGTCAGGGCAGGCAAAGGTCAGTAATCCAGGGCAGTGTCAAAAGGTACAGAACGGCAGGTAGGCTCAGGGTCGGGTCAGGGTAGGCAGAATGGTCAAAATCAGAAGAACTAGAAAACAGTGACTAAAGAACAGGAGTATGGAAAAACACGCTGGTAGGCTTGATGAGACAAGATGAACTGGCAACAGAAAACGCAGGTATAAATGCACAGGGGATGATGGGGAAAATGGGCGACACCTGGAGGGGGGCGAAGACAAGCACAAGAGAGGTGAAACTGATCAGGGTGTGACACAAGCTCTGTCAAGTTGGTTGTTGATCATTTCTAGACAGACTTTTTTAAAGTCTTGGCATAGATTGTCAAGCCGATTTAAGTCAAAACTGTAACTAGGCAACTCAGGAACATTCAATGTTGTCTTGGTAAGCAACTCAAGTGTACATTAGTGTACATCCAGGTTGCAGTTGTAAATGAGAACTTGTTCTCAACTGGCCTACCTGGTTAAATAAAGGTGAAATAAAAATATGATAAAATAAACATTTGGCCTGGAGTTTTAAATTATTGTAATGCTGAATGGTTCTTTTTGTCTCCCAGTGTCTGTTGGAAGGCAGACTGACTGAACCAGGTTTTCCTCTAGGATTTTGCCTGTGCTTAGCTCTTTTCCGTTTCTTTTTATCCTAAATAACTCCCTAGTCCTTGCTGATGACAAGCATACGAGTAACATGATGCAGCCACCACCATGCTTGAAAATATGAAGAGTGGTACTCAGTAATGTGTTATGTTGGATTTGCTCCAAACATCACGCTTTCTGTTCAGGATAAAAAGTTCCTTTCTTTTCCCACATTTTTTGCAGTATAACTGTCGTGCCTTATTGCAAGCAGGATGCGTGTTTTGGAATCTGTGCTGGAAATGCACTTCTCGACTAATAATTCTATGTGTGGGGTGCAGAGATGGGGTAGTCATTCAAAAATCATGTAAGTCACTGTTATTACACACAGAGTGAGTCCATGCCACTTATTATGTGACTTGTTAAAGCACATATTTACTCCTGTACTTTTTTAGGCTTTCCATAACAAAGGGGTTGAATACTTATTGACTCAAGTCTTTTCAGCTTTTCATTTTTAATTCATTAACATTGCCTAAAATGTTGGAACTTCCATAGACAAAGGCCCGTAAAGAGCGATTTGGCATGGACAGAGCTGGCTGGAGCTGTGAGTGACATCATTTTCAAGGCAACTTTCATGCATAGAGGGGAGCAGGGGACCCTGAAGGAAGGAAGAAGGAGAAGAAAAAGAGAAGATAGAAGAAGGGTAGACATGTTTATTTGCATGCAGCGTGTGTATGTATGTCCAGCGATGCATGAGAAGTCATATAAATCACTGTCTTCATGATGGGCCATTTATCTGCAGATAAGCCTGATGGATGGAAGAGTCCCGGTGGCAGGCAGGCAGGTAGGGCTCTAATCTGAGGAGGCAGCATCACCAAAAGAGAGAGAGAGAGCGAGAGGGGGGGTGGGGAGTCACCGAGAGGGAGCGAGAGTGAGATGGGGACAGCAAGAGGGATTAGGAATAGGACAGGTCAGATACAATGCACCCTGGGATGCACACATCCACAGACCACATCCTGTAGACCTGCTGTGTCATCTCATTACAACGCCCTGCGATGGAAGAACAAACACTGTGGCATCTATGAATACCACGTTTACTGTCGACAAGGCAGTGGATATCTAGTGGTAAACTGATGGTAACAAGCCCTGTATGCTTAAATGAACTGTAGGCTACAGCAGAGTGGAGCTGGATCTGGCTGACTGTTGAGTTGTATATAACTACTGTTATGTGTGGCCACAATTTAGATATATTTGGAAGTATGGTAGTCTTGTTGTTACTCTTTCACTTTTACATCTGATTTAAGATCAGCCCTCCCATATACTGTATGGGTCAGCACTCAACCACTTGAAATATAACAACACAACTGTTACTGCACCAGTTGTACATGATAGAAACTAAATGTTGCCAAACAAACAAATGAGCTATTTTTATGTTGAAAATAATGTCAATACCCTTTACTGTGGTGTTTGAGAGAATGTTACTTTCCACCTATAGTCCTTCTTTAAGGCATTTATATGGCATTATAGTTTAAGATTATATGTTTTTACTAGCCAGGACCAGTGTTTTAAATGAAACTTTTAAGCACTATCCACTGGAAACACATTGTACATATTGTTTGTCTTTTGCCTAAATAAAATTAATCAAATCAAATGGCATTAGTCACATGCGCCGAATAAAACAGGTGTAGACGTTACAGTGAAATGCTTACTAACGAGCCCCTAACCAACAATGCAGTTAAAAAAAATACAGATAATAAGACGTAAAAGTAACAAGTAATTAAAGAGCAGCAGTAAAACAACAATAGCGAGACTATATCCAGGGGGGTACCGGTACAGAGTCAATGTGCGGGGGCACCGGTTAGTCGAGGTAACATGTACTGTTGAAGTCGGATGTTTACACTTATGTTGGAGTAATTAAAACGTGTTTTTCAACCACTCCATTAATTTCTTGTTAACAAACTATAGTTTTGGCAAGTCTGTTAGGACATCTACTTTGTGCATGACACAAGTCATTTTTCCAACAATTGTTTACAGACAGATTATTTCACTTACAATTCACTGTATCACAATTCCAGTGGGTCAGAAGTTAACATACACGAAGCTGACTGTGCCTTTAAACAGCGTGGAAAGTTACAGAAAATGATGTCATGGCTTTAGAAGCTTCTGATAGGCTAATTGACATCATTTGAGTCAATTGGAGGTGTACCTGTGGATGTATTTGAAGGCTTACCTTCAAACTCAGTGCCTCTTTGCTTGACATCATGGGAAAATCAAAAGAAATCAGCCAAGACCTCAGAAAAAAGATTGTAGACCTCCACAAGTCTGGTTCATCCTTGGGAGCAATTTCCAAATGCCTGAAGGTAACACGTTCATCTGTACAAACAATAGTAAGCAAAAATAAAACACCATGGGACCACGCAGCCGTCATACCGCTCAGGAAGGAGACGCGTTCTGTCTCCTAGAGATTAACGTACTTTGGTGCGAAAAGTGCAAATCAATCCCAGAACAACAGCAAAGGACCTTGTGAAGATGCTGGAGGAAACAGGTACAAAAGTATCTATATCCACAGTAAAACGAGTCCTATATCGACATAACCTGAAAGGCCACTAAGCGAGGAAGAAGCCACTGCTCCAAAACCAACATAAAAAATGCCAGACTACGGTTTGCAACTGCACATGAAGACAAAGATCGTACTTTTTGGAGAAAAGTCCTCTGGTCTGATGAAACAAAAATAGAGCTGTTTGCCCATAATGACCATCGTTATGTTTGGAGGAAAAAGGGGGATGCTTGCAAGCCGAAGAACACCATCCCAGCCATGAAGCACGGGGGTGGCAGCATCTTTGCTGCAGGAGGGACTGGTGCACTTCACAAAATAGATGGCATCATGAGGAAAGAAATTTATGTGGATATATTGAAGCAACATCGCAAGACATCAGTCAGGAAGTTAAAGCTTGGTCACAAATGGGTGTTCCAAATGGACAATGACCCCAAGCATACTTCCAAAGTTGTGACAAAATGGCTTAAGGACAACAAAGTCAAGGTATTGGAGTGGCCATCACAAAGCCCTGACCTCAATCCTATAGAAAATTTGTGGGCAGAACTGAAAAACGTGTGCGAGCAAGGAGGCCTACAAACCTGACACAGTTACACCAGCAGTGTCAGGAGGAATGGGCCAAAATTCACCCAACTTATTGTGGGAAGCTTGTGGAAGGCTACCCGAAACATTTGACCCAAGTTAACAATTTAAAGGCAATGCTACCAAATACTAATTAAGTTAATGTCAACTTCTGACCCACTGGGAATGTGATGAAAGAAATAAAAGCTGAAATAAATAATTCTCTCTACTATTATTCTGACATTTCACATTCTTAAAATGAAGTGGTGATCCTAACTAACCAAAGACAGAGAATTTTTACTCGGATTAAATGTCAGGAATTGTGAAAAACTGAGTTCAAATGTATTTGGCTAAGGTGTATGTAAACTTCTGACTTCAACTGTACATGTAGATATGGTTAAAGTGACTATGCATATATGATAAACAGAGAGTAGCAGTAGCGTAAAAGAGGGGTTGGTGGGTGGCGGGGCACAATGGAGATAGCCCGGTTAGCCAATGTGCGGGGGCACTGGTTGGTCGGGCTAATTGAGGTAGTCTGTACATGAATGTATAGTTAAAGTGACTATGCATATATGATAAATAGAGAGTAGCAGCAGTGTAAAAGAGGGGTTGTTGGGGGGGGGGGGGGCGCACAATGCAAATAGTCCGGGTAGCCATTTGATTACCTGTTCAGGATTCTTATGGCCTGTGGGTAAAAACTGTAGAGAAGCCTTTTTGTCCTAGACTTGGCACTCCGGTACCGAGAACAGTCTATGACTGGGGTGGCTGGGGTCTTTGACAATTTTTAGGGCCTTCGTCTGACACTACCTGGTGTAGAGGTACTGGATGGCAGGCAGCTTAGCCCCAGTGATGTACTGGGCCGTATGCAACTACCCTCTGTAGTGCCTTGCGGTCGGAGGCTGAGCAGTTGCCATACCATGCAGTGATGAAACCAGTCAGGATGCTCTCGATGTTGCAGCTGTAGAACCTTTTGAGGATCTGAGGACCCATGACAAATCTTTTTAGTTTCCTGAGGGGGAATAGGCTTTGTCGTGCCCTCTTCACAACTGTCTTGGTGTGTTTGGACCATTCTTGTTTGTTGGTGAGGTGCACACCAAGGAACTTGAAGCTCTCAACCTGCTCCACTAAAACCCTGTCGATGATAATGGGGTCGTGCTCGGTCCTCTTTTTCCTGTAGTCCACAATCATCTCTTTTGTCTTGGTTATGTTGAGGGATAGGTTGTTATTCTGGCACCACCCGGCCAGGTCTCTGACCTCCTCCCTATAGGCTGTCTCGTCGTTGGTGGTGATCAGGCCTACCACTGTTGTGTCGTCTGCAAACAAATGATTGTGTTAGAGTCGTGCCTGGCCATGCAGTCATGGGTGAACAGGGAGTACAGGAGGGGACCTAGCACGCACCCCTGAGGGGCTCCAGTGTCGAGGATCAGTGTGGCAGATGTGTTGCCACCTACCCTCACCACCTGGGGGCGGCCCGTCAGGAAGTCCAGGATCCAGTTGCAGAGGGAGGTGTTTAATCCCAGGATCCTTAGCATAGTGATGAGCTTTGAGGGTACTTTGGTGAGCTGTAGTCAATGAATAGCATTCTCACGTAGGTGTTCCTTTTGTCCAGGTGGGAAAGGGCAGTGTGGAGTGCAATATAGATTGCATCATCTGTGGATCTGTTGGGGCGGTATGCAAATTGGAGTGGGTCTATGCTTTCTGGGATAATGGTGTTGATGTGAGCCATTACCATCCTTTCTACGCACTTCATGGCTACGGACATGAGCGCTATGGGTCTGATTTCAGATCAACATTTTGTGATAAAAAACCTTTAAGTGGCATGTATTTGAAAGTCTACATTGGTCAGTCCAAAATTGCTTTTAAATTCTGTTATGGAAATAATTGTATTTCCTATTACCAAGTCATTTACGGTTTCTATGCCTTTAGTTTTCCATGTGGGACAATGTATTGGGGAATTCTGAAAAGCTGTACAATGATTGTTCCATATGGGGTTTGTTTTTAAGGAGTGGTGTTGGTTCTTGTAGAATCAGTTTAATTATCTTCCATATTGTTATAGTGTTCTGAACTATGAAGTTAATGTTCTTAGCTCCATCCTTTGAAAACAGACATGTAAAAATATTCTGGGGATGAGCATGCGCATCTTTGATATGTACCCATGGGTCCTCTTTAGTGCAATTAACAATATGTTGCAAGTAAACGCCTTGGGTGGTGAGTTGATACAATTCCATGTCTGGAAGGTTAAAACCACCCTCCGACTGAGGGTGGTGGCGCATGTGCCTACCGATAGGAAGCATTGGGGTGTGAGTTAATCTATTTTTTACCGACAAAACTGTATGTAGAAACCAGACAAAGCCTAAATCAAGCCTCTAAACTTGGTAAATCAACATATTCCCAAGCAACTGGGAGAGTGTGATCAATCAGTTTTGTACAACAGCGGAGCTGTGAGGACAGACGCTGGGAGACGAGAAGCAAGTGCAGGGAGTGAATATTTAATAAATAACGGACACATTACATTAATGCTGACACGGGGATGAAACTGAGGAATAGACAGATATAGGGGAGGCAATCAATAAAGTGATGGAGTCCAGGTGAGTCTAATGTTACTGCTGCGCGTAACGATGGTGACAGGTGTGCGTAATGATGGGCAACCTGGCGTCAGAGAGAGGGAGCGGGAGTAGGCATGACAGTACCCCCTCTCTAGGGGCGCCACCCGGCACCCAACCTGGGCGAGCCTGATGGGCCAGCTGAGGCGTGGGAGCCTGACGGGCCGGCCGAGGTCTGAGATGGGAGCCCGATTAGCCGACCGAGGCGTGGGATGGGAGCCCAACGAGCCGGCCGAGGCGTGGGATGAGGAGCTCAATGAGCCGGCCGAGGCATGGGATGAGGAGCTCGACGAGCCGGCCGAGGCGTGGGATGAGGAGCTCAACGAGCCGGCCGAGGCGTGGGATTGGAGCCCGACAAGCCGGCCGAGGCGTGGGATGGGAGCCCTACGAGCCAACCGAGGCAATAACCTCTCGAGCAAGCTTAGGCATGGAAGCCTGACGAGCTCGGACCCGACGTCACCAACAAATAAACTTAAAAAAGAACTCCCTGATGCTTCCAATATTGGTGTCAGCATTCTGTGAGGACAGACGCTGGGAGACGAGAAGCAAGTACAGGGAGTGAATATTTAATAAATAACGGACATGAAACAAAACACGGACAGCGTCTGGACAAGGGAAACAAAACAACATTAATGCTGACACGGGGATGAAACTGAGGAATAGACAGATATAGGGGAGGCAATCAATAAAGTGATGGAGTTCAGGTGAGTCTCCTGATACGCGTATTGATGGTGACAGGTGTGCGTAATGATAGGCAGCCTGGCGCCCTTGAGCAGGCGTGACAGAAGGTAAAGCAACACAGCGACATGAATCCAACAGACCATGGCCTCCTTCAAAGTAAAAGGAAAGGACAAAAGGCAACTTGGAGATACAAACGAGAATAATGAACAGTTAAATATTATCCAGGAAAACATAGCTAAAATACTCTCAATGCACACAGAAACCAACTAACTGCTGTAATCTATTGTTAAAAAAGTAGATTGGCTTGAAAAGACAGTAGAGGCTATCGTGTCAGACACGCACAAACAAGGCGTGCGCATGAACTAACAAGAATAAAAAACGTTCCTTTTGGAAACAAAGTTGCAAACTTCAGAAGAGGAATGGGACCAGCAATAAAACCGAATGAGACGTAACAACATGAGAATATTGTCCTTACCAAAAGATGATGAAAAAGGAGACATTCCAGTAAAGTGTTCTAACTGTAATCAGAGGAACTTGACGTGGGTATATCATCAGAGGATTTGGAATGATGCCATAGGATCGGGGTGAAACAGAAGAACTCTAAATACCCTTAGTATTCTTCAGACTATGGAACAGTCAGACAAGTCAACATTCTGAAGGCACAAGGGGGAAAGGAGATCAAATTCCAATGCCAGACCATTCGATTTGTGCAGGACCTGTCTTCTAAGCTGAGAAATAAATGCAAGGAATACTTGCCAATCAGACAGTTGCTGGAGGAAAATAGGATCAAATCTCAACTCCACCTCCCGGCAGTGCCGTGGGTACGGAAGGGAACGCCAATGAAACCTTAATCAAGCTGCAAGAAACCTTTACACTCGAAGGCCTACAAACATTACGTGTAATGGAGGCCTCTGCGGACAGAGTGGAGCCCCCTGCACTGAGAAGAAGTCAGAGTTGGACAAAACGATGAGCGTAGGCTACATTCAGTGCATTCGGGAAAGTATTCAGACCCCTTTACTTTTCCCACATTTTGTTACGTTACAGCCATATTCTAAAATGGATTAAGTTGAGGATGGGGGCGCTGTTGTCACTATTTATGGTAATCTTGTAATTTTTTAAACGGCTTCCTACAAAACTCTTGATCGTACAATATGCATATTATTATTATTATTGGATAGAAAACAGTCTATAGTTTCTATAGGAGTTGAAATTTTGTCTCTAAGTGGAACAGAAGTCATTCTACAGCAATTTCCCTGACATGGAGTCAGATTTCAGAAATTTTGGCCCCTGATCTGGAGTCAGTTAAAAGGGCACAGTTATTGCTATGAGTATACGGACACTGCTTACGTCTTCCCCTGGATGCCTTTACGTGATGACGATTTGAATGGCGTCGATTGCGCGTTCACAAAAAATTAATTTATTTTGGCGATGTTGACGTTATCGCTCTCACTTTGGCTAGAATCAATACTGGGCTGCTATGTGCTATGTGCTATGCTAATATAACGATTTATTGTGTTTTCGCTGTAAGACACTTAGAAAATCTGAAATATTGTCTGTATTCACAGGATCTGTGTCTTTCGATTAGTGTATGCTGTGTATTTTTACGAAATGTTTGATGATTAGTAAGTAGGTAAACACGTTGCTCTATGTAGTTTTTCTAGTCCATTTGTGACGGTGGGTGCAATTGTAACCTATGCCATCTACCTGAAATATGCACTTTTTTCTAACAAAACCTATCCCATACCATAAATATGTTATCAGACTGTCATCTGATGAGTTTTTTTCTTGGTTAGGGGCTATAAATATCTTAGTTTAGCCGAATTGGTGATAGCTACTGGTGTTGGTGGACAAATAAAAGATGGTGGATTATGCTAATGTGTTTTTAGGTAATAGATGTACATCTTTACATATTGTGTCTTCCCTGTAAAACATTTAAAAAATCGGACATGTTGGCTGGATTCACAAGATCTGTGTCTTTCATTAGCTGTATTGGACTTTAATGTGTGAAAGTTAAATATTTTAAAAAAACATTTTTTTTGAATAACGCGGCACTGGTTTTTCAGTGGGGGGGGGGGGGGAGTGCCGCTAGCGGCACCCTCATCCTAGACAGGTTAAATTGTTTTTTCCCCTCATCAATCTACACACAATGCCCAACAATGACAAAGCAAAAACAGGTTTTAATGTATTTAAAATGAAAAACGGATCACATTTACATAAGTATTAAGACCCTTTACTTAGTACTTTGTTGAAGCACCTTTGGCAGCGATTACAGCCTCGAGTCTTCTTGGGTATGACGCTACAAGCTTGGCACACCTGTATTTGGGGAGTTCCTCCCATTCTTCTCTGCAGGTCCTGTCAACCTCTGTCAGGTTGGATGGGGAGCATCACTGCACAGCTATTTTCAGGTTTCTCAATAGATGTTCGATTGGGTTCAAGTCTGAGCTCTGGCTGGGCCACTCAAGGACATTCAGAAACTTGTCCCGAATCCACTCCTGCATTGTCTTGGCTGTGTGCTTCGTTGTTGTCCTGTTGGAAGGTGAACCTTCGCCCCAGTCTGAGGTCCTGAGCTCGCTGGAGCAGGTTTTCATCAAGGATCTCTCTGTACTTTGCTCCGTTCATCTTTCCTTCGACCGTGACTAGTCTCCCAGTCGCTGCCACCTGTCGTAGCTGAATCAGAATTAGTTAGGTAACAAAGATAAATAAGATGTTTTATTTACTTTCATAATATGCTTATGTGAGATACTTGTCATTAGAATGTCTCTTTTTGGACTATACTGTCGGCAGTTGCATGTTCCTTTCTTCTCTAGAGAAAAGTCGCTTGGGGCCCAGAGAGGGGAGAGATCAGGCTTGTCTTTTACATGTCTGGTAATATGCAGAATATCAGAATGGAACATTGTCTTCATATGTTAAACTTTTACGGGGGCAGCCCGACACCGGTACACTTATGACAACATCCAGCTCAAAGTGCAGCGCGCGAAATTCAAAATCTATTTTTTTTTTTTAATATTTAACTTTCACACATTAACAAGTCCAAGACACCAGATGAAAGGTGCACATCTTGTGAATCAAGCCAACATGTCCGATTTTTTAAATGTTTTACAGGGAAGACAAAATATGTAAATCTATTAGCTAACCACGTTAGCAAAAGACACAACTTTTTCTAACTCCATCAGTTTCTTACTCCATCAGGTGCTATCACAAATTCGACCAAATAAAGATATAAATAGCCACTAACCAATAAACAAATTCATCAGATGACAGTCTGATAACATATTTATTGTATAGCATATGTTTTGTTTGAAAAATTTGCATATTTCATGTATAAACCATAGTTTACATTTCAGCTACAATCCGAAATTGCACCGAAAGCAGCCATAATATTTACAGACACCAACGTCAAATAGCTAATTACTCATCATAAAACATTTCTGAAAAATACATAGTCTGCAGCAATTGAAAGACAGGCATCTTGTGATTCCAAACAATATTTCCGATTTATTAAATGTTTTACAGCGCAAACAAAATGTATCGCTATATTAGCGTAGCTACAATAGACAGAAATAATTGGGCGCCCACGGCCAGTTCACATGCACGACAGATATATGAAATTACATCATAAAATGGGTCTTACTTTTGCTGATCTTTCATCAGAATGTTGAAGAACGTGTCCTCTGTCCAGATGAGTCGTTGTTTCGATTCAGAATGGCAAATGTCCCTCTTCAATTAGCATTGGCACTAGCCGAGTGGCATAAATTTCTCCAACGTAAACACAGTCAGAGGACGGAACACGGCAAAACTCCCGAATAAAGTTTCAATAATCTGATTAAACTATATTGAAAAAACATACATTACGATGATATGGTCACATGTATCAAAAAAAATTCGAGCCGTTCGTTACCAAGGCAAAACAGAAGTCAATCCCACTTCCTTCAGAGTACCGGAAGTGGACGATCACGTCAAAGAAATAGTTTTTTTTCCACCACAGACCAAGAGGAGCAAAAATATTTCTTCTCTGACATCCTCTTTACACCAATAGGAAGGCGTATAGAGTGTCAGCAGACTCCTAAGTGTTAAGACCATGTATAGGCATCAAGTTGAAAAGAGCATTGATTTCTGACATTTCACTTCGTGGTCAGGAAAAGTGCTGCAGAAGGACTTCTGTTTCACTCAGAGAAATAATTCCAACTCTTTTAGAAACTAGAAAGTGTTTTCTATCCAAAAAGAATAATAATATTAATATTGTACGAGCAAGATTTGAGTAGGAGGCCGTTTGAAATGGGTACGATTTCACTGGCTACTCAACACTTTGCCTTGCAGCCATAAGAAGTTATTAACAGGTTTGAACATTGTCTTCATATGTTAACAGGTTTGAACATTGTCTTCATATGTGAATGTATCTGATAAACCATGTGAACAGCTCCACAATGTCTGTACTCCAGTCACTCCCTCCTTTTCCCATTGGGTAGAGGAGTATGGCAGTGTCTGGAACCATTGTATTACCCCTCTGATGTTGAACTTATCTTGATCTAGTATATGACCTAGAGGCTCACTCCCCTCAGTGAGCTTGTACAGGAGGGAGGGTATTTGAGATGGGAGTATCTAAAGTTGACAATTGATATATGCCATTGGATGAGGTAATGTTTTGGTACTATGAAGTACCAAGAACGAGATTAGAACCTCGTCTTGCTATCTGGCTATGGGATACTCCTCTCTCAAGTAAAAGGCCCTTTGTGAAGTTTCTAAGAGCTGTGGTTCGTCATGTAAGTTGAGAGGGGTGTATCTTGGCTATGAAAGATACTAGAAATCTTTTGTAAGCACTCTCAGAGAATTCATTTATAGACACTGACTTGATCTGAGATTCAAAGGGCTATGGTGAAGCTCATATGGATTAAAGATGAAGTTTAAATATAACTCTGACTTGTGTGTGGTTTGTAAACTCTCCTCATTTAGTATTACAGGAAATTACCACGACACACCACCATGCTTCACCGTAGCTTTTCCTCCAAACATGATGCTTGGCATTCAGGTCAAAGAGTTCAATATTGATTTCATCAGACCATGGAATCTTGTTTCTCATGGTCTGAGAGTCCTTTAGGTGCCTTTCGGCAAACTCTAAGCGGGCTGTCATTTGCCTTTTACTGAGGAGTGGCTTCTATCTGGCCACTCTACCATAAACGCCTGATTGGTCAAGTGCTGCAGAGATGGTTGTCTTTCTGGAAGGTTCTCCCATCTCTACATAGAAACTTTGGAGCTCTGTCAGAGTGACCATCGGGTTCTTGATCACCTCCCTGACCAATACCCTTCTCCCCCGATTGCGCAGTTTGGCCGAGCGGCCAGCACAAGGAAGAGTCTTGGTGGTTCCAAACTTCTTCCATGAAGAATGATGGAGGCCACTGTGTTCTTGGTGACCTACAATGCTGCAGAATTTTTTTGGCACCCTTCCCCAGATCTGTGCCTCGACACAATCCTGTCTCTGAGCACGATAGACAATTCCTTTCGACCTCATGGCTTGGTTTTTCTCAGAATAAGAATAGACTGACGAGTTTCAGAAGAAAGTTATTTGTTTCTAAACATTTTGAGCCAGTAATCGAACCCACAAATGCTGATGCTCCAGATACTCAACTAGTCTGAAGAAGGCCAGTTTTATTGCTTCTTTAATCAGGACAAAAGTTTTCAGCTGTGCTAACATAATTGCAAAAGGGTTTTCAATGATCAATTAGCCTTTTAAAATGACAAACTTGGATTAGCTAACACAACGTGCCATTGAAACACAGGAGTGATGGTTGCTGATAATGGGCCTCTGCACGCCTATGTAGATATTCCATAAAAAATCTGCCGTTTCCAGCTACAGTAGTCATTTACAACATGAACGATGTCTACACTGTATTTCCGATTCATTTGGTGCTATTTTAATGGACAAAAAAAATTGCTTTTCTTTCATAAACAAGGACATTTCTAAGTGACCCCAAACTTTTGCACGGTAGTGTATGTCTAACTTTTCTATGGATTGGTGTGTGTGTGTGTGTGTGGCGGGGGGTGTATGTGTGAGTGTATATGAATGGATGTGTAAGGGAGGGTAAATATGTATAGGAGGACGGGAGAGAATGGCTGTGTGGATGCATAGGGTATATCTTGAATGTGAATGAATTTGAATAAGAATGGATGAGTAACTCGATGTATGGATGGGTGTAAATGTGTCTGAGAAGAGGGGAGGGTACGGAAAGAGGGGAGGTTGGGACAAGCTTGGCTTGGGTGGGCAAGGATGGAATGTTGGGACAGGCTTGGCTTGTGGGGGGGTAAAGGGGGAGGAAAACCAGGAGGGGGAGATGGACAAGCTTGGCTTGGGAAATAGGAAAGGAAGGATTTATCTGTACTACAATGTAATTTTATGAATGTTTTTGACTTGCAAACCTGCTGTAAAATGAATAAGAGTTCTGGCCAAATTAGAAGAGGAGGTCGAGTCATTATTATTTCTTGTTTGTCATTATAGCTAAGATCCAATGGTGGTTATTGGTGAGAGTGAAGACGGGCTTGTTCCGAGGGATCGGGATGGGGGGGGGTTGAAGGATATGTGGTACCTCCACTCATCTCACTTCAATCTTTCAGCGGACCCACTCTCCCCAAGTAGAACCCCACCAGTCTCTATACTTTAATTTCATTCACAAGGTATTACAAACTGACCACAGTATTTAAGTGGCAGTCTTTCTCCAATGTATTTCCAATGGACATAATCCACAGACTTTTGGTACATTAAGGGGGAAGTTGGAGCTTAAAAGCCCTATAAAGGCAAAGCGCCTGTTCTTTGTTAAATGTTTGCCCAGCCTACATGCTCACACGTTCTATATATGTAATGTGTACAATAACTATGTATTCATATTGTGACTCTTCCGTATGCATGGGATGTCCACCGCCCTCATGACGTGTGTGCTAAAAAGTTTTATCTGGTTCTTCAATGACAGACGGAACAGACAAGGTTAACTTTGACTCTATACAAGTCAAGGTCAACAAAGTTCATCTTATTACACGGAAGGTGCATGGGTTTCATGATGGCAAAAAAAAAGCATAAGGTTCTTGAACATTTAAAGAGATTGTCAGTAGATGTGGTTTTCCTGTAAGAGTTACACTTCAAAAAAGGAGAAATGTCATATTTAAAAAGGAGCTGGGTTAGAGTGGTCTATGCTGCCACCTACTGTAGCAACAGCAGATGTGTAGGCATCCTGATAAATAAGAATACACACTTTTCCATTATATCCTAGCACATGGGCCAAGAAGGACGTTTTCAAATGTTTTATTGTACCTTACATTGTGAAAAATGCACATTGATTTCATCGTATATCTCCCCAGGAGGCAAATCTGGTGTTTTTAGATAGAATTCAAGCTATATTCCATCAAACCCAGACAGGATTTTAGCATGCAACCTAAATCACACATTCTGCAAGTTAGACAGACATAGCGATAAAAAAGGCAAATTCAAGGAGCCTCCAAAGAGGCGTAAAAAAAATATTTCTACATATATTTTTCTGGATACCTAGAGATGTCTATTCCCAACTACAAAATACTTTTTTTTTCTCAAAGTAAAAAAAGCTATTCAGACCTGGTTTTCCATCCTCCTCCTATGTCCTTCACCCCACACACACCTCATTCTCCACACCCTGTTGCATGCATACACGTGCACACACACACGCCTGAACGCACATACTGTACATACAGTGCACACACACATCTGCGCACACACACAAGCTAGACCACAGCAGTTTTCCCACCCCATCTTCATCCCCGTATGCACACATACGCGCACACAAGCCACACACTAGACCACAGCGAAGCGACATCAGTCACTTTTATACATCCAGCTGTTAGCCACTTTCCTCTCTCTCTCTCTCGCTCTCTCTCGCTCTCTCTCTCTCTCCAGGAGGCAGGCTCTGATTTCTTCTCTCAATCCCATTGTAGATTAATCATTACACTCTGCCAGAGCCCACTCAGGTCTGACCCGGCCGCTTTATTATTGCTCCCCTCGCCCTCCCTTCCAGTCGCCTCCCCGGCGCTGACGCCACCACTACCACTGAATTCAAAGATTGCATCCCAAACGGCACCCTTTTCCCTATATAGTGTACTACTTTCAACCTGGTCAAAAGTAGTGCAATATAAAGGGGGGTAGGGTGCCATTTATGGCGCATCCCCATTCTGTGGCGAGGCTGGCCGGATGGCCATTTCAATTAAGACTGTTCTTCTGATATTCATGGAGATGTTCTAGAAAAAATGTAAGTATAATATATGTGTAGTAGGCTTCTATGGTATGGTGGTGACAGATTCATTTCTTTAAAAGGTTAGTCCTATAGTCTTTATACAGCTGACTCTACAGCTCAATCTATAGGCATGTCGTAGGCTTGTGGCGGCCTGGTTTCGCATTTCTGCCTGCCGTACTAGTGCTTCTCTGTAACACAGTGGCAGACAGACAGACGGACGGCAGCATTGGAATGGCTGAGTTCCTCATTCTAAAGGCAGGTCTCCGCAAGGTGATTCTGTCATGGCTTGTAATTATTGCAGCAGCTGTGGCAGAGACTAACGAACCTGCGAGCGGGTTTCCGAGGATACGTTGCATCCGAGACAAACAACATCAACGAGGCATGCTGTTATTTCCTCTTCCTCCCCTTGGGTTCTTCTGTGTGCTGATTGGACAGAGAGATTACATTACGGATGGAATAGCAGTCGATATAATATCATATGAGGAATATGGGACGTATAGTATCATAGGACGTACAGTATCAGGATGTATAGTATCAGTATATAGGACGCATAGTATCATACGTCTTACCCGGTCATACAATAGCATACAAATTGGATTAAGTAACTTACCCTAAGTCTTAGAGTATAATATTGTAGAATAAAACGTATACGTAAAACATATAATATTGTAACGACCCAGGGTTGACAAGCGCGGATATCGACTCCGCTTGAGCACGCTTTTGGGGCGCAGTCAACAGCACGCTGGACTTCAGGCTAGAAGGCCGAGGCTTCGAGACCTGCTCCCTCCCTGTTTCATTCCATCTTTCTCTGAGACCAGTTTGCTTGTTGAGATGTAACAACAAAGGAGAATTACTGTGAGAATGTATGTTGACATTTAGAACTAACGACAAAGGTTAGGATAATTTACGTAAAAGGTTAGGAGAACTAAAACGACAGGTTAGGTGAATTTACATAGCAGGTTATGTGAATTGGGTTAAATTTAGAATCCGTTTTAGGGGAAGGGCTAGCTAAAATTCTACAGTTGTGCCCAACACGATTTCGAACACGCAACCTTTGGATTGATAGACGGTCGCGGGTAACGCTCACACATCCTCCCGACCAACTTCCCTACTTTAATTTCTGTCGAAAGTAACTAGACCATTAGTCGGTATCATACGTCTTGAAAGTGCTCAGAAATGCATAAAGTATGTTTTCGTATGGCTCTGAGGCCAGGCTTCCTTATCTTTTTAACCACAAATCATAGAAACACACACACACAGTAGCTTATGTATACACACACACACTCTCTCTCTCTCAGGGGAGCTAGGATCAAGCACAGTACGTCAAAAGGGCGTAGGATGCTTGGCTATTTCATTGTCACTGCATCACCCCTCTGTCCAGTATCTCCCTTCATAAGCAATGAACACTCTCCTCTTCAACCAAATGTCCTGTATATGTTGCTTCAGCCCAGAAGTCTACGCAATTTTAACATTTTAGTAATTTAGCAGACACTCTTATCCAGAGCATCTTACTGTAATGAGTGCATACATTTTCTTACTTGTCCCCCATGGGAATTGAACCCACGACCCTGCCATTGCAAGCACCATGCTCTACCAACTGAGCCACACGGATGTCTGTGGAATACTGATGTTAGAGGGAGGGGAGGAAAACAGAGGGAGGCGAGAAGCACCATCTAAACAGCATTATCTGGCAGAGAGACAATAGGACACGTTGTGTATTTAATTTGAACAGCCGAGAGGCTGGGTGTAAAATTAGTTCAGATGCTTGAGAGATAAGGAGAACGAGGAGGGGGAATAACACAACATTACAAATGGATGGCGTTAGTGTTTTTCTTCTTCGTTCTGTGTCAACTCTTATCTCCAAAAAAACTAAATTCATTGGAGGAGAAACGAAAATGCTTCTAAACACAACTTTTGCTGGAATTTGTGGTAATGAATGATTGCTAAAATTAAATCAGTCCTTTACTGTGATAGTTTCAGGTTTGTTTGGGTGGTGTAAACAGATATAGGTATTGAACAAAGCCTGCCATTTCTGAAACTCATCCTGTTTTGGGTGGTTGCTGGGGAGATTATCCAACGATAAATCCACGACGATATGAGATACCCTTTGTACCAACACAACAGAGGGCATTTCATGGGCACAATGTTGATTGCTGATCCCCTTAATGGTGTTGCGCACTGTAATCCCAAATTATTTAACCAGATTACTCGACAAGATTGAGTAAAATTCTGCTTTGAGATTACGTATTTCAATATATAGCAAATGTACAACTGTAGATGCCTGTTTTCTTCTTGTGTATTAGTTTAGCTCAAAATAGACATGGGCTTAGCTTGTACTATATATTTCCATCCCTCTCTCCTATATCTGTGCTAAAGACCCCTAGCAGTCAGTAAGCCTACCTCCTGCATTACATAAACCTATGGAGCTACTGAGCCTACAATGTGCTGAAACTGACATATGACAGTCATCATGGCGGATAGATGAGTGACAGAGACAGATCAATGTCTGCGTCCCAAATGGCCCCTTCTCATTTGTGGTGAGAGTTTTCTTCTGAATAAACTAGGATATGGTATAAAAGGGATTTGGTTCATTCACCCTGCTTATACCTCTGCCCGTACACCATTGGGAGCTTGAGGAGGAGGGATTTTCTTGCAACCATATTGAAATATGCCTGAGGCACACTCCACTGCTGCTGAAATTAGATTTTGTTTTTGTTTATCAGTTTTGCCGGGGTCGTTTTCACTCCGCGATATTTGCAGCTGTCTCCGGGTTGGTTTGTTTGAAACGGTATAGTTGACAGCTCCTGCTGTGTGTTTGTGTGTGTGTGTGTGTGTGTGTGTGTGTGTGTGTGTGTGTGTATGTGTGTGTGTGTGTGTGTGTGTGTGTGTGTGTGTGTGTGTGTGTGTGTGTTTGCTCCTGTCTGTGCAGAATGTGCACTCACTCTCCAGCCCTTGCCTTCCAATGCCAAATAATTTGATGCACTGATGTTCAAATCCACTTCATCTCCACTATGGTCTGTTGGCGCGCCGTCAAGTATCGACTAGACATTTCTCCTGTTTTTGGGTCACGAGTTTGGCAGCGTCTCCTTTTGCTCCGCTCCGCTCAGCCCTCTCCCTTCCGCTGTAGAGAGAATGTGCTGACCACTGGCTGGTTATCTCCGGATGGACGTGACCATCCATCTTGAGCCAAAATAGTCCAACAGTGGAGTGAGTCAGAACAGAGAGAACCTGGGAGAGGAGGGAAATAATCATCCTGCAGGTCTGGAGGTGCCTGTGAGTGTCAATCAGTCAGTCAGTCAGTCAGTCAGTCAGTCAGTCAGTCACTCAGACAGACAGACAGACAGACAGACAGACAGACAGACAGTCAGTCAATGGCCCCTGCTTGAGCTGAATGCACAACAGGGATAAGTACCATTTTTTAAATTGACCTAAAGGTACCCCAAATCCGAGGAAGCCAGGGCATATAAAACACAATAACAGCATATTAAGGGTGCAGAGTGCACACAGATACTCCTCAGATATTGTACACACATTGTGTATAACGATATGCATATGTAAACTACCGTTCAAAAGTTTGGGATCACTTAGAAATGTCCTAGTCTTTGAAAGAAAAGCAGATTACTTTGTACATTAAAATAACATCAAAATGATCAGAAATACAGTGTAGACATTGTTAATGTTGTAAATGACTACTGCAGCTGGAAACTGCAGTTTTTTAAACGGAATATCTACATAGGCTTACAGAGGCCCATTATCAGCAACCATTACTCCTGTGTTCCAATGGCACGTTGTGCTAGCTAATCCAAGTTTGTCATTTTAAAAGGCTAATTGATCATTGGAAAACCTTTTTGCAATTATGTTAGCACAGCTGAAAACTACCGTGCTCATTAAAGAAACAATAAAACTGGCCTAGTTGAGTATCTGGAGCATCAGAATTTGAGGGTTCAATTACAGGCTCAAAATGTCCAGAAACAAATAACTTTCTTCTGTAGCTCGTCAGTCTATTCTTCTTCTGAGAAATGAAGGCTATTCTATGCGAAAAATTGCCAGAAACTGTCTTCTGTAATTGAACCCACAAATGTTGATGCTCCAAATACTCAACGAGTTTAAAGAGGGCCAGTTTTATTTTCTTTAATTAAAACAACAGTTTTCAGCTGTGCTACCATAATTGCAAAAGGGTTTTCTAATGATCAATTAGGCTTTTAAAATGATAAACTTGGATTAGCTAACACAACGTGTCATTGGAACACAGGAGTGATGGTTGCTGATAATGGGCCTCTGCGCGCCTATGTAGATTTTCCATAAAAAATCTGCCGTTTCCAGCTACAATAGTCATTTACATTAACAAAGTCTACAGTGTATTTCTGATCAATTTGATGTTGTTTTAATGGACAAAAAATGTGCTTTTCTTTCAAAAACAAGGACATTTCTAAGTGACCCCAAACTTTTGAATGGTAGTGTATATTGTAGGGCTATTTGCATCGGGTTAAGACTTTCAAAATGAGCAAGCAACACAGTGTCTGGTTGTTGACCATGTTGGACTTGAGTCCCCTTGTTGTGAGTCATGTCTTCAGTACTGTTTTACTGTAAATGTGTCGGCCCAGACATGGCCCATATTCTTACAGTTGATTGGACACTGCTACTGACGACTCTCCTTAAGAATGGTGTGTAACTTTACGTCTTGCCCTTCTGCTCCAATTCATGTCATGTCAAGCCCCATGCTGATCTCTACTGTACAGTTGAGTGTCTAGGGAAACTTCAACCCGCATTGTCTGATAGATATGGAGAGTTTGAACAATACAATTTGCATAGAGTCTATCCAGTTAGTAATGTGAAAGTTGAAGTGTTGAATTTTAACTGCTGATAGGTGTATTTTTGATTCTCAAATTCTAAACAAAAACTGTCTATCATATGTCATGTTGTTGTGAGATATGTTTGATAGACATCGTTGATCACAAGTTGTCTGATAATCAATGTAGGCTAGTGCCACACACAGCTCAATGAAAACGTCAATGCTAGTATTCTGGTTATTGGGTTTTTCCTAAGCTATAGGTAAAGACTCCATCTTCCTCTCCTGTGAATATACAGATCGAGAACATCTTCTGTGAAATGATTTATAATATTCTGAAGATGCAGGGTCACTTCGACAGCTGTATATGTACTGTTATATATATATGCCTTACATTTATTAAGTTTTACTACATTACCGCAGGCTCAATCCCGCCCATAAACGTCATTGATTCAAATAGCTTCTGAGGCAGGCAGGCAGACAGCGGTGTCTCGAGCCGAGCCTCAAGCGAGCGCAGTGTGGCATTGCATAGCGAGTGGAGGCGCCTGCTTGCTTCTTTAAGTATATTCGTATGAACAACACAACTACGGCTCACCTCTTCTTTTAAAGATGTGGACAGAAGTCGGGAAGCTAATGCTCTTACATGTGTTACTAATGGAGCTCCACTCCACCCAAGGTAAGGCATTTTCTCATTGATCATCGGAGAAGGGAATTTTCATTACAACGAATGGTGAATGGGTAAGCGACGTTGCAGAACGGAACTAGCCAGAGTATCCAGTAAGCATCGTAGAGGCAGAATAGCGTTGATGCACTCCTTATTTTCAAATAGTCACCACAACAGGAAATTCATGTTTACCTGCACCAAATACTATTTTAAAGCAGGTTATATGTGCTCTGCTGTTGGTACTTAATATACAACGTCACGAAAACAGTCTTTACTGTTCTTTACCCAGCCTAGTAAATGACAATGCGCGGGAGGTAGACAACATGTGCATGAATGACATATGGAAGGTAGCCTTAACCTCCGCTTGAACACAACGTGTAGCCTAGGCTACGTGGAAGGCAGGCTACGTGGAAGGGGTAGTATTTCCATTATTTCCTCATTGATCCAATACATGGGCATGCTCGCTGTTCATTTTTCATTCAATCAGCAGCATATTTTGAGTTGGCTCGTAAGCCTGTTATAGCCCACATTACATGTCTTACTGTGTTGTCAACAGTCACAAAAATAGGTTAGGCAACAATCAAATATAGAAACCAATTCGGATACATGAAAGTCCAACAGTTCTAGTTTTGCATTCCAATTTGAAACGATTAGACGTAAATAATCCCCATATAGACCTCGTGCCAGTTGAATGACACTTGCTTTTTCTTCTTCTGTTCTCTCAATGGATGTTGTGCTTATCATAGAGAGTAACCAACGCTGTTTGTCCCCCCGACCGTGTTGTAGGCTAATAACAATGGATTACGGCATCAGTTAAAACATCATTTAATAACAGTGGATCAAGGAACCTCTGTAAAACCTGCTTGTATCAGTGGATCAATGAAACATCGAGCAATTTCATAACAACGTTTCCTACCAAAGATAGAACAGTTGCGCGTGGGCGTTTTGGGATGAATTGGTGACATGTCCCTGGCGCACAACCTATATTTTGTAACCAAACCTAAACAAATATTTATTTTATTTTAATTGTTTTATTTACGGGTTTATCTTGTTCTTATCTGCAGGAACTCATACTGATACGGTTTGCGAAACGGGTCAGTTTCAATGCAAGAACGGAAGGTGCATACCTACTCTCTGGAGATGTGACGAGGACGATGACTGCTCTGACAACAGCGATGAAGAAAACTGCCGTAAGTAGCCTAAAACCTGCTTAACACGTGTCCACGAGCAGATACTATACTGTAGCATATATGTGATCCCCCATTGCATTGTGGAGGCGCCTGGGGGTATCAATACGCATTGTACATTAGGGTCACCAGAACAGGTGTTGGGAGTTTTTACAATGTAATGTGGATATGAGTTCATATTGCCATATTGAGTGGCTGGGAACTTGACTATTATTTTCATAGCAAAATGATTGTATGAACACATTGACAAGAAGGGTCTAGAAACGGATAGCGTTGTCGATATCAATAATTGACTTAATTGGTACTTGAATAGATTTAGTCATTTCAGAATGAACACGATTTGAAGAGTCAGCCAGCAAATGATCAATTAAGAATTTGCCACTCACCTAATTGGATGAACAGTTACGTTGAAGTTGCCAATCGATTTTTGTCTCCACGTGTCATAGCCAATAGCACACCTGCTTGTTGTCCTATGCATAGCGGGACATTTGCACGCTTGTCTAACATTGACTGGCTACAGATTATAATTATGGGCGGCAACACTCGTCGGGAAAGAGATACGTTTTTTTTGTAACGAGCAGTGCTCATGTCACAACACTGCAACAGATCTAGAAACATAGCCTTTTGTCCTGATGGAAGAGAGTTGATGTTGTTATATGAGGGAAGGGCCCTCAATTATAAAAAGGCCTACTGTGCCACACACAGGTCAATGCCAGAGACGCTGGTCCCCACAACCAGCGTCTCAAACATGACCCCACTCTCCCTCTCGTTCCCCGACTTTAAACTCGCCAGCCAGACTGGGAAGAGACTGTTCCCTCCGCCTGCTGTCCCTTGATCTAGTCATTCCTCTACATATAAGCTACTTAGCTTCTCTCTATATTTCAACCTGTCTCTCTCGCTCTCTCTCTCTTTTTCTATCTCTCACCCTCTGCTCCTCTCTACTCCTCGGGACTTGTATCCCCTAGCCAACGAGAGCTGGGTGGCATTTCATGGTGCTGCCTCCCAGGTCTCCTGTGCTATGCCTGGTGCTTTAAAATGCCAGGGTCTTCGAAGGCATGCATGGCAGACAACCTGGGAAGAGAGGAGCGGAGAGTGCCAGCGCCGTGCCAAAGCCAAGGAGGCTGTGCCCACTTGTCTTACCCCCACAAAGGGCATCAGCTGACAGGTTGGAGATAAATCCAATGGCACGACTGGTTGCCAAAGCGATACCCTCTGGCGGTGCGCCAAGCTCTCCAGCAGATGCCAGTGCTGCTTGCAGTGGCTCCCCAAGCCCCACATCGCCAGCTAAAAACGCAACACAGGAGCCGGGGACGACGGGAGAGAGGAGGAGAGAAGCAGAGGGGAGAATAAAGGAGGTGAGCACAGAGGAGAGGACATGGGCAGAGGAGAGGGGAGGGTTGGAGACAAGGGCAAAGTAGTTCATACTGGTAAACAAAACATGATGTGCCAGAACAGAACCCTGACATTTTGTCTCGCCCCATAACAATCTGTGCTCTACAACCAGCGCACCACCTCTGGGCTCCCTGCCTCGCCAACCCCATCCCCTCTCACACCTTAAGCCTGGTCACAACACTGTCGAGAAGCTAACTTAGCCCAGTAACCTGACCCGGCAGCCCTGCACCTATCTCAGGAAGCACACCTCTCTCCCTCTCTCCTGTGCCACTGCCAATATGATCCGTCTCTGTCTCTGTCTCTGTCTCAGTCTCAGTGCCAGGCCCCTGTCCCTCTCCACAGGGATTACCCACAAGCCTTCTCCAGTATTAGAATAAATCCTGCTAGATTGGGTGTATGTTGTGCGTGTCTCTCCTCAGCCCTCCCTCCTCTCCTGCATGTCTCTCTACCTCACCGTGTCGTTCACACCAGCCTCAGAGGGGATTCCGCTCCTGTTGCCCCGAGAGACAGAGAGAGGAGGGAGGCCACACTCCTCCTTATCAGGTGTGTGTGTGTGTGTCTGTAGACACACAGACATCGAGAGACACATAAAACATAGAAAAATATAAATTTTCCCGGGGAATATCAACCCTGGGTATTTAGTTGAATATGAATTTTAAAACACTTTTCTAAACAAGGCCGCTCTGAATGATATTGGATGATGCCAGTTATGCAAGGGTTTTATTTATCCTCCTGGTGTAAAACAGATGCCCCCCCCCCCCCCCCCTCTCTCCTGTATGGACGTTATTATTGCAGTGTCAAAGCAGTGTTGTTTTGCTCAGCCCCCCCCCCCCCCCCCGCCTGTCTGGCCCAGTCTCAGCCCCTGCTCCGGTCTCAGTCTCACAGGAACACAATAGAACTGAGTGTGTCTGACACAGAGACGTACTCTATTGTAGCCAGGGAAGAGCTGTCCGCAGATTAGACATTAACGCACATTTCACGCCTCTCGCTGTGTGTGAAGCTCGACCCAGACAAACGAACACGCACACAGTAATGCCAGGAGAAATGCCAAACATCACATCGTACCCTGGACTCCAACATGCACGGAAGCATCCTGAAGAGTTACCCTCCTGTAGGTTTTCGCTCCAACCCCAGTTGTAACTGGCCTGATTCAACTCGTCAGCCAGCTAATTATTAGAATCAGGATGCGTTAGATTAGGGTCGGAGCGAAAACAGGACGGTAGCTCTCCAGGAACAGGGTTGGAGAGCCCTGCTGTACGACAACAGCCCACTTTGGGGTCATACTTTAATGGCAACACATCAGGTCAGAGGGCAGGGTCTTAATCAATTCACCCTGACCCTGTAGGAATCCTGTGCTAACCACTCGGATAGATGAAACCTACCCAACCATTTTAAAAGGCTGGTACGCTTTGTATGCTTCAGAGCTCTTCAGTACAGAGAAGAGTAGAGGCATGCATGGAGGCTGCACGCCTCACTCCCACGTCAGCTCTAGGTCAGAGCTGTGTGTGTGTGTGTGTGTGTGTGTGTGTGTTGAAAAGACTGGTGTCGTATGAGTCAGCCCTGGCATTTAGCCCGCTCGCACACAAGTACACGCACACACGTGCTGACACGAGTGCACGCGCACGTGCACGCACGCACGCACGCACCCACCCACCTCCCAAAGTGGGTGTCTATCTGTCTACGAGAAAACAATATGGGTTTTATGTGGGTGGAGGGAGAGGGGGCGTACAGGAATGCTACTCGCAGCAGGTGCGACGGAGTAGACTCCAGATTGTGCTGGGACACACACTGCGGCAGGAATAGCTGGAGACGCCTGATTGTGACAGAGGAGCTGGATACCTCACAGTCCCACGCAGAGACGGGTAGAACTGGAGCCATGTCCAGCTACAGTACCGCTGCACCGGAATGTCAAGCTGAGCTACCTTGTTTCCTGTATGTCTAACCTGTTTGTTTGTTTGTGTGTGTGTGTGTGTGTGTGTGTGTGCGCAGTTACAGCATCAACCCGCCCCCCCGTTGCACTACTATCCCTGGTCCTGTCATTATTGAGGAGAGGATGCTTTCCTCTCGGTGTCCCAAACCACATTTTAGCAGAACTGACCCCCCGAGTGTCATGACGTTGGCTGGATAGGGTACAGTTGTGACAAGGCGTAAACAGGCCACAGAGATGCGAAAGTCAGAAAGAATAGCTGTCTTCAATAGTATCATGTTCTACTACGGTGCCAATACCTTCCTCTTGTGAATGGGTTTGGGTGTTGCGGTAGTGTTAGTGAATTATAGTAGAGTTCAGTTGTAGCCTTAGGGTAGGGTTCTTCACGGGTTTCACCCGATTACCCGGGACCCGACCGGGCTGGGTCTGAAATTCTGACGTTGTCCCTCGGATCTGATTTGATTGTCACGGGTCTCGAGTATTACTATTTATAACTGATTTGCCGGTAAGGACCCGTACAGATCCGAATGCGACTGCTGCAGTGTAGAGAGCGAGAAAATGGTCTCTCGTGCCGCTGCGCAGGACTTTCACGACAGCGGCGCGTGTCGGTTGTTGTTGTCGACCCAATCACAAGACATCAAAGCGGCAATAGCCTCTGGCTCTGTGTGTGCCTTGCACGTTAGGAAATCAAGGAAGAATTAAAAGTTAAATGAGAAGGATAGGCTACAACGACCAATAGCCAACAGGTAGGCTGCTACTTTATACTCTGACTGGGGCTGTTGCTGTAATTGCACAGCTAGGATGGGGGAAAGCGCTGCCTATTTAGCCTACCCAGCGAGCTTCACTTCTCGGGGGTTGATGCAGTCAAAACAGGTGCTATGTAATCAGATTGGATGATACTCAACCTCGCTTTGTCAGCTACAAGTTAGTAGCTAGTGCGTGTCGGCTTGGTTGCTGCTGTCTCTCTCTCCCTCCTTCCCGTTGCCTGCTATTCAAACGCACGCACGCACGCGCGCACACACACACACACACACACACACACACACACACACACACACACACACACACACACACACACACACACACACACACACACACACACACACACACACACACACACACACACACACACACACACACACACACACACACACACACACACACACACACACACACGCGCGCTGTACGGCCCCTCCCCCACCGACTCGAGCTCCTTGGTTCTTGTATGCCTCAGCTAGCTTCTGCAATAATAGCTTCAGTTTATAAAGTAGCAGAAAAATTGCCTTTCCCCCATTCAGACCAGGTCTGGACCCGACCGGGTCTATATGGGGCCGGGTCTGGTTGTCCTCTCTCTCTCTCTCTCTCTCTCTCTCTCTCTCTCTCTCTCTCTCTCTCTCTCTCTCTCTCGCTCACTGCTGCTGTTGAGTGTGGGACTGTTAGAATAATGGCCTTGTATTGACACAGTGTGTATTGTAATTCGGACGGAATTTAAGAGAGGCTATGGGTTCGTTCTACAGACCCTGTGTGTTTGTGTTTGTGTGTGTGTGTGTGTGTGTAGTTCACACTGTCCATTTGCATAGTTATAATCCAATTAGTGTGCGTCTCAGCGGGTGAGAGCTTGAGAGGCGAGTGTGTGTCTCGCTCGGTGTGTGAGAGAGAGAGAGAGAGGGAGCGAGCGAGTGGGCCGTCTGTGTGTCTGCCTGAGGATAGAGAAGATCATTACTCTCTCTGTGCTTTTCACCATCTCAAATATTATGGAAAAAGGAAAACCGATTCAGGGAGCTGTGAAGCCTCTAGCTCTCTCTATATCTCTGTCGCATTCTCCATGAGGACACATTCATCATCGACAGGATGCTTTCTCTCTCTCTCTCTCTCTCTCTCTCTCTCTCTCTCTCTCTCTCTCTTTCTCTCTCTCTCTCTCTCTCTCTCCCTTCTTCGCTCTCTCTACTCCCTCCCTCCTTATCTACACTCACTCCTTTCACTGATTTCACCCCTCTATCCTCTCTCCCCATCCCCACTCCTCCCTCCCTCTCTCTCTCCCTCCTCTCCACTCTCTACCCTCTCTCCACTGTACCGCTCCCCCCTCTAATCCTCCTTTCTACTCCCTCAATCCCTCCTCCCTCACCCTTTCCTCTATCCTCTCCTCCTTCCCTACCCCCCTCCCTCTGTCCCGTCACCCCAATCGGCCCCTATGGATTGCACGTGAGTGCTTGGGTCTCTAGCCTGCCATTGATTTGCCAGTGGGCTGCTCTGTGGCTGTGGAGGTTGTGGTGATTTATAGGGCTGTGGGTCCGTGCTGGGGGGAGAATATTTCACAGGCCTTTATGGGCTGTCTGCGTACTAATGAGAATGGTCCCTGCCACAGGAGGGAAACCTGGGTCATACTGGCAGTGGCACAGCAAAGCGGTATATATGGAGGGAGAGAGGGGAAGGGGAGAGAGATGGCTGGAGAAAGAGAGGGAGGTAGAGAGAGGAGACACAGAGGTGAGACAAAGAGAGTGAGGATAGAGAGATACACGCACACACACACACACACACAGACAGATAGATAGAGGAGCAGATGTGAATAACACAGGCAGAGCCTGGAGCATGGTAGACTGGTGTCACAGGCAGTCAAGGTGTTAATATAAAGGTTTGTCTTTTGGGCCTGCCAATCAGGCTGCTCTTTCCACCAGTAGACACATGGTTGACCTGGCCAACCGGCCACAGGCTACTGACATGGAGAGTAGAGGAGAGGCAGTCTCCTCTAGTGTAGAGTTTCCCAAACTCTATCCTGGGCCCCCCCCTCGGGTGCACGTTTTGGTTTTTGCCCTAGCACTACACAGCTGATTCAAATCATCAACACTTGATGATGAGTTGGTTCTCTGAATCAGCAGTGCTAGGGCAAAAACTCAAATGTGCACCCACGCCACCCAGTTCAGGAAACCCCGACTAGAGTGTTTACCTGCAAGGGTCAATGTGAACCACCTTTCATCAACTTGCGTCAGCGTTTTCTTAACCTTCCCTTTCTCTCTCTCTCTCTCTCTCTCTCGCTCTCTCCCTAAAGCCCAATGAGAGAAGGGTGTAAACAGGGGAATTTGTGGTATCTTGTTTTTGTTGTTTCTTTTCTTTCCTCTGATTACCTGGTTTACTGTCAAGCCGGATTTCCCTCTCTGCCGTGGCCCGATATTGCACCTCACCGCAACTCCCCTCTGCCTGCGCAGACTGACATATTGTTCAAAGTCAAACTCCCGGCACAGAAATCCTGTTTCCTCTTCCTCTCTCCGTCTTGTTTTCTCTCGTTTTGTTTCCATTTGATCTTCCCCAGCGTCTGACAGGGTATCATCACCTAATCCCCCGACACAGATTAGGCAATATCTTAATGTGACTCAGGTTTATTTACATCCCCCTGTTCTAATCCTGTTTTTCATGACCAGTTCTCACTCTGTAGTCAGAGAGCGGGGGGGGGGGGCGCTTCGATGCGGACCGACATACGCTCCACTAAGAACGTTCACGAATGAAACGTAGGTACCTCTAAAAGGTATTAGATCCATCTGCTAGACGTAATACCTAGCTTTCTGTTCAGTGACAGAGCCACCGAGCACAGGGGCCCTGTTTCTGCTGCATGTCGTTGTCGACCTCACACGGTTGGTTCTTAAAAGTTTGTGTTGAAGTCAGAGTAGGTTATTTTGCTGGCCTTGTTTCCCCCCCCCCCCCCCCCCCCCTCTCCCTATGTGTTCTGAGTTAGTTTCAGGGCCGTAGGGCCATGACTAGCCATTCAATATCCCTAGCCTAGACTCTGAAGAAGATGTCTGCTTTGATGCTTCACATTCTCCCTTGCGGGAATCCGACGCGGATGTCTTACCATGGCTTCGGAGTGGGAAATCAGATTTAGCTAAAAGTAGGATTTGGGAGTTGAGGTGAGGTCGCTGGAACTGTGCTGTCATTGTTGCCACGAGGGTGTGTGTGTGTGTGTGTGCACGCGCATGTGTGTGTGAGTGTCA